>NC_069499.1:1458283036-1458410536 GCF_027579735.1 Bombina bombina | reverse complement strand
AAGTAGGGTATTTAAAGGGACAGTAAAGTCACATTTTTCTTCCTAAATGGAAAGAGTCCACAGCTGCATTCTTTACTTTTGGGAAATAAGAACCTGGCCACCGGGAGGAGGCAAAGACATCCCAGCCAAAGGCTTAAATACTCCTCCTACTTCCCTCATCCCCCAGTCATTCTTTGCCTTTCGTTCCAGGAGGTTGGCAGAGAAGTGTCAGAAGTTTGTTTTGTCTCTTATGGAGGGTAGTAGTCTTCGACATGGGACGGGAGCTTTAAGTAACCCTATCAGTCTCTCAGTGAGGGCCTGGATGAAAGTTAGTTTGGAGATGCAGGAAGAGTCTTTCTGCGAAACCATCCCGACTCATATTAACAGCTCCAGTAGCAATCGGCGTTGTCGAACTTCGCTGCCTGCTTTCCTCTCTTAAGTCCATGGCGGAGGCGCTGCTACTATTTGTCACACTTGAAGGGCCGTGTTCCTGTTCCACGGCATAGATTCCGGTAAGATAGTTTCATTTTACCTCATCAGAATGTACTCTAACTTTTTGTTTCCCGTAAGGAACTATCTTGCAGGACTTATTAAAGTGAAAGTAAATCCTAGCGTTTTACAAATGCTAGTATTTACTATTGAAACAAACAAAGGGCACTTTCATTCATGAAGTATAAGATACTTCATGTAGAAAGCTCCTTTATTTGATTGAACCGATCGCCGCTTTTAGCTCCTACAGTAAGCGCATGGCTAAAAATAAATTTGACTAAGAGGTGACGTTTTCACCTCTTACCCAATCGCAGTACGGTAAATCTGGCTCCCATGGGCGCCAAGCCGGATTTACCGCACGACTATTGGCTAAGAGGTGAAAATGTCACCTCCTTAGCCAAATTTTTTTTTTTTGCCGTGGGCTGCTGTACAAGGTAAAAATGGCGATCGATTGAATCAAATAAAGGAGCTTTCTACATGAAGTATCTTCACCGACTACTACACATGCGGGTAACCCAGATTATGTTTATCCCTCCTTACAGGGTAGCTTGCCCCCCCCCCCCCCCCCAGAGGTTGCAACTCGTTTTCGCTTTCACATATTTTTGGCGATTATGCATCTGCAAAGTCTAGACGTTTATTTGTGTTTTTGCTCGTGCCCGATTGTCCCGGGTCTACCGGCATTGGTTGGGCCTATACAGTTCCCTACGGGTGCAGCTGTTCCTGAGTGTTGTGCCTTTCGTTACAGAATAGCGCGTCTTCGCGTTTTACTCAGACACGTTTTTGAGTTATTAGAGGATCCTATCCTTAACGGATATGGAAATCCACAGTATTCTACTTCGAATGGCTCACCTCATTAGACATGAGGGGATGACTCCAAACTGTCTGCTTATTGAGGTCTTTCCTAGTTTTTTGTTGGAAGATCAGGATTCAGTTTGGCTTGGCCTGCGGGTATGCCTGTTTTCTTCCTGGGGGTTAACCTATGGGTTGCCTTATTTTCTTTTATCCGGTTAGGATGCCTTTTATTTTCGATTATGTGTTTCCTTCGGGAACTTCTGGGATCGATTCTCTCTGGTTGCTTCTTCGGAAGTTTAAGGGACACGTTAGTCCTATGTTTGTCTGTTTTACCTTCCCCCCTGAGGGAGGATTTAGGCAGTTTGACAGTTATGACCCCAGCTGCAGCTGGTTCTTCTGGGATTCAGATCTTCTGTCCTGTGGCTTATTCAGACACGTGGCGCCTGTTCTGCCTGGCTGGTCCGGTGGGGCGCTGAGTGCTCACAATTATTATTTGTGTGTTTCTTGTTTTTCTTTATAAGTTCACCTAAGCTCTCTAAAAGGATCAGTATGGCAGGAAGGATTGTTATTCAGCTTTCAATCTGATTGACCGGGTCAGTGGAGTTCTGCTGCGTCACTCTTTTTGCTCGGTCCTAGAGTTTCTTTCCTCTCTTTGGAGGATTGGGGGTTTAGCGCCTCCTTACCGCCGTTTTTTGCGGTTTGGCCTTCTAAGGCCCTGGAATTGTGCTTGGTCTTGTTCCTGATGTGGTTCTCTTCTTGAGAACTTTCAGACTTGGACATGGGCAGGGTGTCTCGTCTTTTGGTGGGACTTGCGAGTTTTTCTCGTTCAATTTAATTTGGACATTGTATGGTTATCTCCCGGGGGTCTGGTTTTTAGATCAGACGGAGGATTTCAGTTTCCGGGTTCTCTTTTGGGAGGCTCAGACCTCCTCAGGTTTTTCTTGGTGCAGATGCTCCTTTGGCTTGCCTTCGCCTATTGGTCGGTTTCTCTTGGTCGGCTTGCTAATCTAGTGTGATGGCTTCGCTGCTCTGCTAGCAAAAAACACTGCAGCTATGGCACCTTGTCTGGTGCTAGCAAGTTAAAATCTTCAGGAGATTCCTTCCAGATCAGGGCTTTAGAGATTTGTTCTCTCGGTTCAGCTTCTGGCTGTGTTCTGGGGGCAGGGGCTCTGTCCTTCTGGCCCTTTTGCTGGCCTCTTTTGTCGGGGGGGCTTATATCCTTCTTTCGGAAGTGTGGTCCCTATCTTAGGGCTTTTCCTGTCTTCAGGAGGTTGGGACAGACGGGTTAACTTATTTCAGAGAGAGGTACGCTCTCTGGGTTGTTCTGTCCATCTGGAGAGTTTCTGGCTCTGCCTTGAGTCTATGTTGGGCCTTTAGCTAGATCTCTAGGTCTACGGCCTTGTCGACGGCCTCCATGTGGTGTTCGGGTTGGCATCCGAGCACTGTTGTAATGGCTGTGCCATCTTTCCGCTCGTTGTTTGAGCTGGGGTTTTTCTGGTTCCCTGCTTTCGGAACCTGCTGATGCTTGGGTTGGCCCGGCTGGAGGTAGGTCCTTAGGTCCGTTGTTCTTCTCGGATCTTGGGGGCGCATTGGTCCTCGTTGAGGTTCTGGGCTCTCCTTTTATTTTCGAGACCTATGTGTAGGTTTGGCGGTGCTTAGAGTGTGCCTTCTGTTGTAGAGGTTTAGCACTCTACATTTTGGTAGCCGCTTCTAGCAAGTATTTTCTGTGTCATCCTAAGGATGGCTGTGTGTTCTTGATTCAGATGTTTACCTTCGTCTGGGTCTGCTACATGTAATTTTGCCTGAATTCTTCAGTGTTCTGGGTCTGCTACATGTAATTTTGCCTGAATTCTTCAGTGTTCTGAGCTCGGGGGATGTTTGGTCTCCATTTTCAGCTGTCCCTAAGTGCTGGTTGACTTGCTGCCTGGCAAGTGATGGGTTGCTCTTTTGAAACCAGCTGCAGCTGTCTGCGCCTTGATCGTGTGCTAGCTGTTCCAATCCTTTGCAGGATGTTGTGAGAACCTTTCTCTGTTCTGCTACCTGGTTGTACACCTTGTGGTTTCTTTTTGGATTGGTCATTGCCTCCCATTGTTGTCAGGACCTATTTGGGTCTTGCGAGCTTGGTTTAATTTGAGGGTACTCCTTTTATGGTGTTTATGGTAACCTTCGGTTTCCATTTGGTTCTTCCTTGCCTTGTTCCTTTGGGAGTTCGGATGGGGTTCCCTTTGCTAGTAAAGGGTGTATTATGGGAGATCGACTGTTGGGCGACGGTGTGTCCCGGAGGACTGTTGGCTCAGTTGAGTCTGAGTTGTGGTCTCTAACTAGGCTTCCGGGTTATCTGCTGGTCAGTGTCCTTGGGGCCTTTTTCCCTTCCTGTTTTCTCGGCTTCGGTTGAAGCGGGGTTTTTTTTGTTGGGTAGTGTTTTTCAGACCTGGTGCCCTCAGAATTGGCAGCCTATTGTACCCTCCCGTTTTCGCATTCAGTGTCCTCTATAGCTTGGTATTGTTTTCACAAAAGTAATGAATGCAGCTGTGGACTCTTTTTCCGTTTAGGAAGATAAACATAAATTGTGCTTACCTGATAAAAAAAATTTCCGATGGAAAGAGTCCACAGCTCCCCACCCGTAATTTTATGTGGGGCGTCTTGTTTTTATTCTGGCACCTTTTCACCCTATTTCTTCCACTGTTCCTTGTTCCTCGGCAGAATGACTGGGGGATGAGGGAGTGGGAGGAGTATTTAAGCCTTTGGCTGGGGTGTCTTTGCCTCCTCCTCGTGGCCAGGTTCTTATTTCCCAAAAGTAATGAATGCAGCTATGGACTCTTTCCATCGGAAGAAAAGAAAATTATCAGGTAAGCATAATTTATCTTTTTGTCACCTGGCCAAAAACTGCAGTCCAAAAAATATGCGCACAGTGCTCAAAAAAATTAGAGGGAAGATTGCATATAAGGCATCTTATAGAATCTCGCAATAGAGCTTTAGCGACTCGGGTCCTTGGTGCATGAATTACTCTATTCCCTGTTTTTTTTTTTTCCTTTCTCTTTACATTTGACCTCTTTACTGTGAGCAAGATCATTTCAAGCCTTAACATTCTTTTCTCCAACATTGGTGTGTCCGGTCCACGGCGTCATCCATTACTTGTGGGATATTCTCCTCCCCTACAGGGAAAGGCAAGGAGAGCACACAGCAGAGCTGTCCATATAGCTCCCCCTCTAGCTCCGCCCCCCAGTCATTCTCCTTGCCGCTCTGAACAAGTAGCATCTCCTCGGGGATGGTGAGGAGTTTGTGGTGTTAGTTGTAGTTTTTTATATCTTCTATCAAGAGTTTGTTATTTTAAAATAGTGCTGGCTTGTACTATTTACTCTACAACAGAAAAGTGATGAAGATTTCTGTTAAGAGGAATATGATTTTAGCACAAGTAACTAGAATCCATTGCTGTTACCACGCAGGACTGTTGAAACCAGAGAACTTCAGTTGGGGGTAACAATTTGCAGACTCATCTGCTTCAGGTATGACTAGTCTCCTTCTAACAACACAGGCTAATGCTAGATGACAGTCATTTTTCCACTCAGGGAAAATGGTAAGCCATTTTTCTTTCACCTCAGCAAAAAAGATAACAGGCTTCCCCTTTTTGATTTTTATGCTGGTAGACACTGTTAGGGGCAAAATCGATTGGTTTTTATTACAATATCATGGCATTTGAACGGTTTTATAAGCTCATATACACTTGGGAACGTTTTTTATTGATCTGGCATGTTTTAGACACCTAAATCTAGTCAGGAAGGCCCCTTCACTCTAGTGTGCTGAGGGAGGAAGCCTCATTTTGGTGCTTCAGCTGTGCAGTTGATTTCAAGGCAGTGCATGCAGTTTTCATGTGAGAGGGTCCTGTGACTCAGAAAGTGACTCCAGAAGGCTTATTTCTGTGGATGATTGACCCCTAAGGAAGGTAAAATGCTGCAGCAATACTGTAGCAGGGATTGTAGTGTATAAAAACGGTTAAATCCAACAATTAGCTCTAGTTTGCTTGTTTTAAGAGCTAGAGTCTCCATATTTGCTGTGCAATACTTTCTAAGCATTAAGAAAGGATATTGCCTTCATAGTTTTTTGAACATTCAGAAATAAAGTGTGTAATTTTATTATTTAAAGAGACAGTAACGTTTTTGTTTAAAATCGTTTTTATTGCATTGTTTGCCTGCCTAAATCTGTTTAACATGTCTATGCCATCAGATAACCTATGTTCTGTGTGTGTAGAGACAAATGTGTTCCCCCTTTGAGTGTTTGTGATAATTGTGCCATAGCGTCCAAACAAAATAAGGACAGCTCTGTTACATTTCATAATGTTGCCCAAGATGATTTATCTAATGAAGGTAGTGAGGATAATTCTACATCCTCTCCTTCTGTGTCTACACCAGCTTTGCCCGCGCAGGCGACACCTAGCGCGCCAGTGCTTATTTCTATGCAACAATTAACAGCAGTAGTAGATAATTCTA
This sequence comes from Bombina bombina, assembly GCF_027579735.1. Taxonomy (NCBI): domain Eukaryota; kingdom Metazoa; phylum Chordata; class Amphibia; order Anura; family Bombinatoridae; genus Bombina; species Bombina bombina. The sequence goes on along the minus strand of NC_069499.1, from coordinate 1,458,404,789 downwards.
TAGCAAATCTTTTATCCAAACTGCCAGCATTTCAGAGAAAGCGTGATTGTTCAGTTTTAAATACAGATAAAAAAAGGATGAACAATCAGACGCTGACGATGCCTTATCTATTTTACCCTCACATCAATCGGAATTGGCTGTGAGGGAAGGGCTGTCTGAGGGTGAAATTTCAGACTCAGGAAAAATTTCTCAACAGGCAGAACCTGATATAGTAGCATTTAAATTTAAGCTAGAACATCTCCGCGCTTTGCTTAAGGAGGTATTAGCTACTCTGGATGACTGTGATTCTGTAGTAGTACCAGAGAAGTTGTGCAAATTGGACAAATTTTTAGAGGTCCCAGTGCACGAAGACGCTTTTCCAATACCCAAGAGGGTAGCGAGCATAGTGGATAAGGAGTGGGAGAAGCCAGGTGTACCCTTTGCCCCACCTCCTATATTTAAGAAAATGTTTCCCATAGTAGACCCTAGAAGGGACGCATGGCAGACGGTCCCGAAGGTTGAGGGAGCTGTTTCAACACTAGCGAAGCGCACAACTATTCCTATAGAGGACAGCTGCGCTTTCAAAGATCCTATGGATAAAAATTGGAAGGATTGCTTAAAAAGATTTTTGTTCAACAAGGGTTCATCCTTCAACCAGCTACGTGTGTTATTACTGTCACTTCAGCGGCGTCCTTTTGGTTCGAGGAACTAGAAAGGTCGCTCCAGAAAGAGACTTCCTATGAAGAAGTCATGGACAGAATTCACGCATTAAAGTTAGCTAATTCCTTTATATTGGATGCCGCTTTTCAAATAACGAAATTGGCGGCGAAAAACTCAGGTTTTGCTATAGTAGCGCGGAGGGCGCTTTGGCTAAAATCCTGGTCGGCAGATGTGTCGTCCAAGACTAAGTTACTTAATATTCCTTTCAAGGGTAAGACCCTTTTTGGGCCGGAATTGAAGGAAATTATTTCAGACATCACTGGGGGTAAGGGCCATGCCCTCCCACAGGATAGGCCTTTTAAGGCTAAGAACAAGTCTAATTTTCGTTCCTTTCACAATTTCAGGAACGGACCGGCTAATAACTCCACTACCGCTAGACAAGAAGGTAACGCGGCCCAGCCCAAACCCGCTTGGAAGCCCATGCAAGGCTGGAACAAGGGTAAACAGACCAAGAAACCTGCTGCTGCTACCAAGACAGCATGAAGGGGTAGCCCCCGATCCGGGACCGGATCTGGTAGGGGGCAGACTATCTCTCTTCGCTCAGGCTTGGGCAAGAGATGTTCCGGATCCCTGGGTACTAGAAATAGTCTCCAAGGGATACCTGCTAGAGTTCAAGGGACTTCCTCCAAAGGGAAGATTCCACCTGTCTCACTTATCTTCAGACCAGATAAAGAAACAGGCATTCTTACATTGTGTAAGAGACCTATCAAAGATGGGAGTGATAAACCCAGTCCCCTCCGGGGAACAAGGTCTAGGTTTTTACTCAAACCTGTTTGTGGTTCCCAAAAAAGAGGGAACTTTCAGGCCAATCCTGGATTTAAAGATATTAAACAATTTCCTCAGAGTTCCATCCTTCACGTGGCTCTTCCATTCGGTTTAGCCACCGCTCCCAGAATTTTCTCAAAGGTGCTAGGGTCCCTTCTAGCGGTCCTAAGGCCGAGGGGCATCGCTGTAGCACCTTATCTAGACGACATCCTAATCCAAGCGTCGTCTCTTTCCAAAGCGAGGGCCCACACAGACATTGTGTTGGCTTTTCTCAGATCTCACGGGTGGAAGGTGAACATAGAAAAGAGTTCACTGTCACCGTCCACAAGGGTTCCGTTTCTGGGAACAATAATAGATTCTATGGAAATGAAGATCTTCCTGACAGAAGTCAGAAAGTTAAAGCTTCTAAACGCTTGTCGAGTTCTTCATTCTATTCCTCAACCCTCCATAGCTCGGTGCATGGAAGTAATAGGACTAATGGTCGCAGCAATGGACGTGGTTCCTTTTGCTCGAATTCATCTAAGACCATTACAGCTGTGCATGCTCAATCAGTGGAATGGGGACTATACAGACTTGTCTCCCCAAATTCAAGTAGACCAGGTAACCAGGGACTCACTTCTCTGGTGGTTGACCCAGGATCACCTGTCTCAGGGAATGAGTTTCCGCAGACCGGAGTGGGTCATTGTCACGACCGACGCCAGCCTCTTGGGGTGGGGCGCGGTCTGGGACTCCCTGAAAGCTCAGGGCCTATGGTCTCGGGAAGAGTCGCTTCTCCCGATAAACATTTTGGAACTAAGAGCAATATTCAATGCGCTCCTGGCTTGACCTCAGCTAGCGAAAGCCAGGTTCATAAGATTTCAGTCGGACAACATAACGACTGTTGCGTACATCAATCATCAGGGGGGAACAAAGAGTTCCCTAGCGATGAAGGAAGTAACCAAGATCATCCAATGGGCAGAGAATCACTCCTGCCATCTATCTGCTATTCACATCCCAGGAGTAGACAACTGGGAGGCGGACTATTTGAGTCGTCAGACTTTCCATCCGGGGGAGTGGGAACTCCACCCGGAGGTCTTTGCTCAGTTAACCCAATTATGGGGCATTCCAGACATGGATCTAATGGCGTCCCGTCAGAACTTCAAGATTCCTTGTTACGGGTCCAGATCCAGGGATCCCAACGCGATTCTAGTGGATGCATTAGTGGCGCCTTGGTCGTTCAACCTAGCGTATGTGTTTCCACCGTTTCCTCTCCTTCCCAGGCTCATAGCCAGGATCAAACAGGAAAAGGCCTCGGTGATTCTGATAGCTCCTGCGTGGCCACGCAGGACTTGGTATGCAGACCTGGTGAATATGTCATCGGCTCCACCATGGAAGCTACCTTTGAGACAGGATCTTCTAGTACAAGGTCCATTCGAACATCCAAATCTAGTTTCTCTGCAGCTGACTGCTTGGAAATTGAACGCTTGATTTTATCCAAATGTGGGTTTCGAATTCTGTGATAGATACTCTGGTCCAAGCCAGAAAACCTGTGACTAGAAAGATTTACCATAAAATATGGCGTAAATATATCTGTTGGTGTGAATCCAAGGGATTCTCCTGGAGTAAAATAAAAATTCCAAGGATTCTCTCCTTTCTCCAAGAAGGTTTGGATAAAGGGTTGTCCGCTAGTTCTCTAAAGGGACAGATTTATGCTTTATCTGTCTTGTTACACAAACGACTGGCAGCTGTGCCAGATGTACAAGCTTTTGTTCAGGCTTTGGTTAGAATCAAGCCTGTTTACAGAACCATGACTCCTCCTTGGAGTCTAAATTTAGTTCTTTCAGTTCTTCAAGGGGTTCCGTTTGAACCTTTACATTCCATAAATATTAAGTTATTATCTTGGAAAGTACTGTTTTTGGGTGCTATTTCTTCTGGTAGAAGAGTTTCTGAATTATCTGCTTTGCAGTGTAATCCACCCTATCTGGTTTTCCATTCAGATAAGGTTGTTTTGCGTACTAAGCCTGGTTTTCTTCCAAAAGTTGTTTCCAACAAGAATATTAACCAGGAAATAGTTGTTCCTTCTCTGTGTCCGAAACCAGTTTCAAAGAAGGAACGTTTATTACACAATTTAGATGTTGTTCGTGCTTTAAAGTTCTATTTAGAAGCAACAAAAGATTTTAGACAAACCTCATCTTTGTTTGTCGTTTACTCTGGTAAGAGGAGAGATCAAAAAGCTACTGCTACCTCTCTCTCTTTCTGGCTAAAAAGCATTATCCGATTGACCTATGAGACTGCCGGACGACAGCCTCCTGACCGAATCACAGCTCACTCTACTAGGGCTGTGGCTTCCACATGGGCCTACAAGAACGAGGCTTCTGTTGATCAGATATGTATGGCAGCGACTTGGTATTCTCTGCACACTTTTGCCAAATTCTACAAATTTGATACTTATGCTTCTTCGGAGGCTATTTTTGGGAGAAAGGTTTTGCAAGCCGTGGTGCCTTCCATTTAGGTAACCTGATTTGCTCCCTCCCTTCATCCGTGTCCTAAAGCTTTGGTATTGGTTCCCACAAGTAATGGATGACGCCGTGGACCGGACACACCAATGTTGGAGAAAACAGAATTTATGCTTACCTGATAAATTACTTTCTCCAACGGTGTGTCCGGTCCACGGCCCGCCCTGGTTTTCATAATCAGGTTGAAATTTTTTTTGTCTTTATACACTACAGTCACCACGGCACCCTATAGTTTCTCCTTTTTCTCCTAACCGTCGGTCGAATGACTGGGGGGCGGAGCTAGAGGGGGAGCTATATGGACAGCTCTGCTGTGTGCTCTCCTTGCCTTTCCCTGTAGGGGAGGAGAATATCCCACAAGTAATGGATGACGCCGTGGACCGGACACACCGTTGGAGAAAGTAATTTATCAGGTAAGCATAAATTCTGTTTTTTTCAGCTCAGAAATTATATGCAATGTCTTCATTTGCAGAGAGCTTATCCTCCGGCTGCTGTTACAATATTGAGCACAATCCAGCTCAAGATTTATATTTTTTATTCTAGGCTTGATCGCCAGAGTCAAGCTACAACCTTGGTACATCAGATATTTGGAGGTTATCTACGTTCTCGAGGTGAGATGATATATTGTAAATATATAAGTAGCACAAAGCACAAATATTATTATTATTATTATTATTATTATTAAAATAAATATATATCTATCATTTTATTTATATTTTTTTGTTTTTCCAGTAAAGTGTTCTGTGTGTAAAAGTGTGTCTGACACCTATGACCCGTATTTGGACATCGCACTAGAGATCCGGGTATGTCAAATAAAAAGACTAGGTTACCAGACATATTGCTATATTTTGAGAAATGTAGATATGGGTAGTTAAGAGTTAACCCATTCCACTAATACTAGAAAAAATAAAGCTTTAGTTTGATTCCTTGAAATTCCTAGATATTCATGTTATCTCTTTGTAGTATATCAGTGTATTTGATTGTACTAAGTGATGTTGCTGCATGAGATACCATTGCAACTTCATATCCTATAGTTCGTGACCAACCTTTTTCCTTTCCTTACCTATAGCACGCTGTTAATATTGTTCGTGCGCTGGAGCTGTTTGTAAAGTCAGATGTCCTGAGCGGCGAGAATGCCTACATGTGTGCAAAGTAAGAGCATTGGAACATTATCCTGGGGAAAGAGTGGCTTGAATTTTTGTATGCAGGAGATAGGGATTAATTTTCTGTTTTGAGGGTGGCATCTTAGGTCTTAAAGGGACATTAAACCCAATTTTTTTCTTTCATGATTCAGATAGAGACTGCAATTTTAAACAACATTCCAGTTTACTTCTATTGTCTAATTTGCTTTATTCTTTAGATATACTTTGTTGAAGAAATAGCAATACATTTGGGTGAGCCAATCACACGAGGCATCTATGTGCAGCCACCAATCGGAAGCTACTAAGCCTATCTAGATCTGCTTTTCAGCAAATGATATCAAGAGAATGAAGCAAATTAGATAATAGAAGTAAATTAGAAAGTTGTTTAAAATTGCATGCTCTTTCCAAATCATTAAATAAAAAAATGTAGGTTTCATGCCCCTTTAAACTAAGTTTTGTCTTGTGATGTAGGACACTAATAGGGTTCTGACAATACAAAGATACTTTGGTCACTGAGATATAGTCCATAGGGAGTCCTGGCTTGAGATATCCGGAACTGGGAGGGGCAGGTTATCTTAGAAACCATCTAAAGCAATTTATAATTATATATCTTATTTGGTCAACTAGATTGAAAATCAGCTTATGTTTTCTTGGGTGTTCGGTCTCTACAAATCTTGACAATGAGACCTAGTAACCTTGAACCTTGCTCTGAATTTGACTAAGTAAAGATTTTGTTGTAATCCACTTTTGTTATGTTCTTAGCACAAAAGTATTTACCTAAATATTACAGTGAACATTTGGTTATACTACATTATCTAAATCTGCACACACAGAAAATGTAAGACTTTTGAGATTGCATAAAAAAGAATGCAATATACTTTTATTTTTTATGTCGCCTTTTCCTGTAATTTATTTTTGAAATTGTGGGTTTTCCATTCTGAGAATTGGAAGTGCATGCTTCATACTTAAAGGCATAGTAAACCCAAAAATGTTTTTACATTTTAAAAAACTTCATAAAAAGTTAATAAATAATGTGAATAACACCTATTAACTATTTTCTTTTAGAAGATATGATGAGTCCACAGATTTCATCCTTACTTGTGGGATATCGCCTCCTGGTCAGCAGGAGGAGGCAAAGAGCTCCACAGCAGAGCTGCATTATATAGCTCCTCCCTTCCCTCCCACCCCGTCATTCTCTTTACCTGTGTTAGTGATAGGAAGAGGTAAAGTGAGGTGTTAGATTTTAGTTGCTTCAATCAAGAGTTTATTAATTTTTAAGTAGTGCCTAAGTGTGCTACTGTGTGATGGGGTGTAGCCTAGACCAAATCACACTCTTCAGTTAATAAGAGAAGCATTTGGTGGCTTCAAAGCAATGGGAACTGGTGGGACATAATTCTCACTGCGCCTCCCATACTTGTGCTGCCCTTCTGTTGATGGTCTTAGAAAATGTTAACTAAGACCCTTCTGTCTTCACAGGACCCCAGGAGGAAGAAAGAATCCTCTTGATGCTGTGAGACTCTCATGCTGTTCCTCAGCATAGAGGTAAGTGCAGTCTTTATTTCTGGGGCTCTGCAGCATATCTCAGAATTGGCTGTACTATGCCTTTCTGTTAGGGGTTATGGGCTCGGGTAAGGGCTTCCCTTTTTAACAGGTGTGGGTTATCATTTTTATTAATAAATGGGATTACCAGCATTTTCCCCAACTCATTCTGGCATTAAACATTTAAGCCTAGAAGCGATGGGATCAGTATTAAGTTCAGTTGCTTTGAGTTTAGCAACGGGCGATTATCTGATTATTTTTTTGTTGTTTGTGAATGACATATGGTTATGAGGCTGACGCTGGGAGTAATGCCGGAGTCGGAGGGAGATAAAATACTCTCTATCAGGCTCCAGTGTATGGCGGTGCTTAAGCTTGGTTTTTCCCGGGGTGTGTTGTGTACCGCCCATGAAGGGCGGGGCCTAGTATTGCGTGCTTTAGCAGTTGGTTTTGCGGAGTATCCGGTCGGCAGCATTTACTTACGGCTTCTAAGTCCGCTTGTCGCTAGTATATACAAGCGATCTTGGGCACGCCGTTATAGAGGATCGTTTTTGATCAGTTTTATTTTTAAAGACACAGTGCACACGTTTTTTTCTGATTACATAATTACCGGAGACACGACCAAGCTAGTTTTTGCTTTTTGCTAGCATGGATGATTTTGAACACAATACATGTCCTATGTGTTTAGATGCCATTGTGGAACCCCTGGTTACGTTTTGTCCCTCATGTATTGAGAGGGCCTTACAGTGTAAAGAGCAGATTTTCTTTAATAAAAATATGTCTAAGGATTGCTCTCAGAATGATGAGATTCAGGGTATGCCGCACCTTTCTCCCCAAGCGTCACAACCTTTAACGCCCGGTCAAGCGACCCCGTGTTCTTAAACGGTGTCTGCTGCATTCACTCTGCAGGATATGGCTACAGTTATGTCATCTACTCTTTCAGAGGTTTTATCTAATTTGCCTGTGTTTCAAGGCAAACGCAGTAGGAAAGAGGCCCATTTGGTCCATACGACGTCTGATGCTTTAATGGCAATTTCCGATCTACCCTCCCAGGGCTCTGAATTGGGGGGTTTGGAGGCTCTATCTGAGGGGGAACTTTCTGACTCAGGAAGTGCTTTGCCTCGAACAGATTCGGACGTGATGTCCTTTAGATTTAAGCTTGAGCACCTCCGCCTGTTACTATGTGAGGTTTTATTGACTCTGGACGACTGTGATTCTATTGTGGTCCCTCCAGAGAAATTGAGTAAGATGGACAAATATTTGGAGGTCCCTTCTTATTCTGACGTTTTCCCTGTTCCTAAGAGAACTTCAGAGATTATTGCTAGGGACTGGGAAAGACCGGGTATCCCGTTCTCCCCTTCTCCTATTTTTAAGAAAATGTACCCTATAGCTGACACCGTTCGGGATTCTTGGCAGACGGTCCCTAAGGTGGAGGGAGCTATTTCTACTCTGGCTAAGCGTACGACTATTCCTATCGAGGACAGTTGTGCTTTCAAAGACCCTATGGCTAAGAAATTGGAAGGTCTCCTCAAAAAACTCTATGTTCATCAGGGGTTTCTATTGCAACCGGCGGCCTGCATTGTGATGGTCACGACTGCAGCTGCCTTTTGGTTTGAAGCCCTAGAAGAGTCTCTCAGGACTGAGACTCCTTTGGAAGAAATACAGGATAGAATTAAGGCTCTTAAATTGGCTAATTCCTTTATTACGGATGCAGCCTTTCAGATCACCAAATTGGCGGCTAAGAGTTCGGGATTTTCCATCTTAGCACGCAGAGCCTTATGGCTAAAGTCTTGGTCTGCGGATGTTTCCTCTAAATCTAAGCTTTTGGCTATTCCTTACAAGGGAAAGACCCTGTTCGGGCCTGACTTGAAGGAGATCATTTCTGACATTACGGGAGGTAAGGGTCACCTCCTCCCTCAAGATAAAACATCTAAGCAAAGGGGACGACAGAGTAATTTTCGTTCCTTTAGAAATTTCAAGCGAGTCCCCTCTTCCACTAAACAGGAAGGGAATTTTTCACAAGCCAAGCTCACCGGGAGACCTAACCAGGCTTGGAACAAGGGTTAACAACCCAAGAAGCCTGCTGCTGCTACCAAGACAACATGAAGGGGCGGCCCCCGATCCGGGACCGGATCTAGTAGGGGGAAGACTTTCTCTCTTTGTCCAGGCTTGGATAAGAGACGTTCAGGATCCCTGGACACTAGAAATCGTGTCTCAAGGGTATCAGTTGGAGTTCAAAAATTCCTTCCCCAGAGGAAGGTTTCTTCTTTCATGATTGTTTGTAGACCAGATAAAAAGAGAGGCGTTCTTACGCTGTGTAAAAGACCTCTCCTCCATGGGAGTAATTTGTTCCGTTCCAATACAGGGACAGGGGTTTTGCTCAAATTTTTTTGTAGTTCACAAAAACGAAGGAATGTTCCGACCCATTTTAGATCTCAAGAGTCTAAACAAGTTTCTCAGAGTTCCATCCTTCAAGATGGAGACTATTCGGACAATTCTTCCATTGATCCAGGAGGGTCAATATATGACTACCGTGGATTTAAAGGATGCATATCTTCATATTCCTATCCACAGAGATCATCACAAATTCCTGAGGTTTGCCTTTCTGGACAAACATTTTCAGTTTGTGGCCCTTCCTTTCGGTCTGGCCACGGCACCCAGAATCTTCACAAAGGTTCTAGGGTCTCTGCTGGCGGTTCTCAGGCCGCAGGGCATTGCAGTGGCGCCTTATCTGGACGATATTCTGATCCAGGCGTCATCTTATCAGCTGACAAAGTCTCATTCCGACACTGTTCTGTCTTTTCTAAGGACTCACGGGTGGAAGGTGAATCTAGAAAAGAGTTCCCTAATTCCACAGGCAAGGGTTCCTTTCCTGGGAACTCTAATCGACTCTCTATCCATGAAAATCGTTTGGACGGAAGTCAGAAAGTTAAAGATTCTGAATACATGCCGATCTCTCCAGTCCAACCCTCGGCCATCAGTGGCTCAGTGCATGGAGGCAATTGGATTGATGGTGGCGGCAATGGACATGATTCCGTTTGCTCGTTTTCATCTCAGACCTCTACAACTGAGCATGCTCAGACAATGGAATGGAGATTATGCAAATTTGTCTCCTCAAATAGATCTGGATCAGGAGACAAGGGAGACTCTTCTTTGGTGGTTGTCGCTGGATCATCTGTCCCAGGGGAAATGCTTCCGCAGACCCTCATGGGAGATAGTGACAACGGATGCCAGTCTGATGGGATGGGGAGCAGTCTGGAATTCCTTGAAAGGTGTATGGACTCGATCGGAGTCTCTACTTCCCATCAACATTCTGGAGTTGAGAGCCATATTCAATGCGCTTCAGGCTTGGCCTCAGTTGGCTTCGACCAAATTTATCAGATTCCAGTCGGACAACATCACGACTGTAGCTTACATCAATCATCAGGGAGGAACAAGGAGTTCCTTAGCGATGACAGAAGTAACCAGGATAATTCAGTGGGCGGAGACTCACTCTTGTTATCTGTCAGCAATCCACATCCCAGGAGTGGACAATTGGGAGGCGGATTTTTTGAGCAGACGGTCGTTTTATCCGGGGGAATGAGAACTCCATCCGGAAGTATTTGCCAGCCTGACTCTCGGATGGGGCAGGCTGGAGCTGGATCTTATGGCGTCTCGTCAGAATGCCAAGCTCCCTAGATACGGATCCAGGTCCAGGGATCCTCAGGCCGAACTGATAGATGCCTTGGCAGTGCCTTGGTCGTTCAACCTAGCTTATGTGTTTCCTCCATTTGCTCTCCTTCCCCGGGTGATTGCTCGAGTCAAACAGGAGAGGGCTTTGGTGATTCTCATCGCTCCTGCGTCTGGCAGATGTTCAGTCTTTTTGTCAGGCTCTGACTAGAATCAGGCCTGTGTTTAGACCAATTGCTACTCCTTGGAGTTTGAATTTAGTTCTTAGTGTTCTTCAAGGGGTTCCGTTTGAACCTATGCATTCCATAGATATTAAGTTATTATCTTGGAAAGTTTTATTTTTGGTTGCTATTTCTTCTGCTCGCAGAGTTTCTGAGCTTTCAACATTACAATGTGATTCTCCTTATCATATTTTCCATGCAGATAAGGTAGTCTTTTGTACCAAACCTGATTTTCTTCCTAAGGTTGTTTCAAATAAAAATATTAATCAGGAAATTGTTGTTCCTTCCTTGTGTCCTAATCCTTCTTCTAAGAAGGAGCGACTGTTACATAATTTAGACGTGGTCCGTGCCTTGAAGTTTTACTTACAAGTAACTAAGGAGTTTCGTCAATCTTCTTCCCTGTTTGTTGTTTTTTCTGGGAAGCGTAGGGGTCAGAAAGCTACGGCTACCTCTCTTTCTTTTTGGCTGAAGAGTATCATCCGTCTTGCATATGAGACAGCTGGACAGCAGCCTCCTGAAAGAATTAGGGCTCATTCCACTAGGGCTGTGACTTCCTCATGGGCGTTTAAACATGATGCTTCTATGGAACAGATTTGCAAAGCTGCGACTTGGTCGTCTCTTCACACTTTTTACAAATTTTACAAATTTGATACTTTTGCCTCGTCTGAGGCCGTTTTTGGGAATTAAGTTCTTCAAGCAGTGGTGCCTTTCCGCTTAGGTTACCTGTCTTGTCCCTCCCGTTTCATCCGTGTCCTATAGCTTTGGTATTGTATCCCACAAGTAAGGATGAAATCCGTGTACTCATCGTATCTTGTAAAAGAAAAGGGAAATTTTATTCTTACCTGATAAATTTGTTTCTTTTACGATACGATGAGTCCACGGCCCTCCCTGTTTTTTTTTGTGAGACAGGTCTTTATTTTTGTTTAACTTCAGTCACCTCTGCTCCTTGGCTTTTCCTTTCTCTTCCTAACTTCGGTCGAATGACTGTAGTGGGAGGGAAGGGAGGAGTTATATATGCAGCTCTGCTGTGGAGCTCTTTGCCGCCTCCTGCTGACCAGGAGGCGATATCCCACAAGTAAGGATGAAATCCGTGGACTCATCGTATCGTAAAGAAACAAATTTATCAGGTAAGAATAAATTTCCCTTTTTTTTCATAAGCATGCAATTTGCAAAATAAAATCGAATTGCTGCCAAACACTTCTTTTTGAGCTTTAAGGCTGTGACACACTGCAAGCGGAGCGGCACGCAGAGTGTAGATGCGGATGTGCGCGCTCAGTGTGTCCTGCCTTTTCATCTCTAAGTGAGCACTCTGTTGCGTCAGGTCACATAGCTGAGCGCTCAGGGATGAAATATTAAACTTCAGAAGCGATGCGACGCGGTACGAAGCTGCTGCATCGCTTGCAGTATGTCACAGCCTTAATTCTTCTAAATAGCCGACTTCTATCTAAGTAGAACTAATATGGCGTCAGGTATGCACATTTGCATAAAATTTGTGAAGCTTATGGGCATATGTGTCTAATCTTCTTTACCTTCACTGACAGGATGTTACCACTGACAGGATGTTAATTATCAATGACGCTAACATCCCTTTAGCTATTGCTTACATTCTGGCGTAGCACATATTACTTTTTGACCCCCATACAATAAATCTCTAGAATGACAAACTAAAGTGGACGTTATTGGCCGAAAACCGCTGCTCAGTTATGACGTTGATTGTAGGTTAAAAAACATGGAAGCGTGTAGATTTGCTGATAATCGCGAATGTGAGTGCCCACAAAAGAGTATGCACATGCCAAGATTGAGGACCGAGGCTTATTTAAATATTAAAATCACACGCTTAGTGCTGCAGCGCCTTTGATTGAAGGACTGTTTACACTGATTTTTTTTTTTATAGAGTTTAAAACGTCATTTTAAGGTAAGAAGCAGTTGTTTATGCTCCATGACACCTTAAAGGGCCATTATACACCAAATTTTTATTTGCATAAATGTTTTGTAGATGATCCATTTATATAGAAAATAAAAAATAGGGGGTATGTCTGGGATGGCGCCACCCCAGACACCCCCCCTATTTTTTAGTTTTACCTTAAGTGGATCTTTGAGGTTAATCCACTTGTTATTTCTGGGATCGGCTGTAGAGAGATAGTGTTGTATCTCCTAAACGCTTCCCTGTCTAGTCTGATCCATTTATATAGCCCATCTGGGAGTGTTTTTTTGTAACAATGTATAGTTTTGCTTATTTTTTAATAACATTGTGCAGATTTTCAGACTCCTAACCAAGCCCTTCAGTTTCAGAAATAGACACGCTTTTTCAGTCTACTGCTGGCTTCTGTTAGTATAATCAGTTTTTTCATATGCGAGGGAGGGGGGGGTCTGCTATTAGCCCCTTTCTCTGGGTGTTCCTTTAACCTAATCACCAGTGCTAAACTTTGAGCTTCTATGTAAGTTTTTTTTTTTTTAAAGGTTTTATACTGTATTTCCTTCATAATATAAGGAGAGTCCACGGCTTCATTCCTTACTGTTGGGAAATACTGAACCTGGCCACCAGGAGGAGGCAAAGACACCCCAGCCAAAGGCTTTAATACTTCTCCCACTTCCCCTATCCCCCAGTCATTCTTTGCCTTTCGTCACAGGAGGATGGCAGGGAAGTGTCAGAAGATTTGAGTTGTTCTTTAGGAGGGGTATCTGCCCTTTGATATGGGACTGGAGTTTTAAGTAGTCTTGTCAGCCTCTCAGTGAGAGCATTGACAAAGGTTAGAGTCTGGAGATGCAGGGAGAGTCTTTCTGCGAACCCATCCAGACTGCCTGTTAACAGCTCCTTAAGCAATCGGTGTTGACGAGTTTCACTGTTTGCTTTTTCTTCACTCATGTCCATATCAGGAGCGATGCTACAAGACTCTCACACTTGAGAGGCTGTGTTTCTGTTCCACAGCATGGATTCTGGTAAGATCGTTTAAATTTTTACATATGTTGAAAACGCTAGAAGACAGGGTCACAGTGTGACTCCTTTTATCTTAATAGAATCACGGGTTAATATCTCCTGAGAGAGGTTATTGAACAGTGGGGGTTAATCAAATGTGATGCTTTGATTTTATGCTGCTTTATCTGTGAGATTTCATTTGGCTCATAGATTGTCATGTGGCTGGAACACACAGGTTTTTACTTTCACTTTGAACGCTTGTGCAACATGTAGCTTGGCACGCTTTTTCTTATAGCAGGGGCGGTCCTGCCTTGTGCACCATGTGACCGGGAGTGGTCATTTCCTCTTTCCTGACCGAGCTAGCTGTCAGATGGATGGATTTTTCTCTGTTTTGCCTGGGTCTAGGAGGTGGTGAGTGCCCCAGCCATTAGGAGTATAAAGGTGCCGTTTTTGTGAGAAATAAAAAGATTGTTTTATACTGTGTCCTATTGTGATTAGCGCAAGCTATAGAGGATTCTGATATTCTTGAGGGTACTCCCTCTATTCCAAATAGTAAAACCTGTTTATATTGTGAGGAGGCCTTGGTATGCCCGCCCTCTCAACTGTGTTCCACATGCATTAACAAAGTTATTATGTCTAAGAAGGTTAACCCCTTTCATACCACTGAGCCGTCCTCTTCTAAGGACTCGCTGTCCCGTGAGGTGCATACCAATCAGTCATCTCCCTCATCACATGCAGCTTCCCGTAGCACGCCTGATCCTCCAGCTGGAGGGAGCCTTTTACCATCAGACTTTACAGCGCAGTTAGACGGTGGTGTCTGAGGCCCTTAGTTCTTACCTCGCCTTGCCAAGCGCAAGCGAAAGGTTAAACATAGCTCTCCTGTCCAGGGGTCATCAAGTGATTTATTGGATTTATCTGTTTTTCAATTATCCAAGGATGGGTCACACTCTGAGTCTTCAGAGGGTGAACTTTCTGGATCGGAGTCTGCTACCTCTAGGCATCCTGCTGCGGAGGAACCAGCCTTTAGATTTAAGATTGAACACTTACGTTTTCTTCTAAAGGAGGTTCTGTCTACATTAGAGGTTGCAGAGGCCAAGCTGCCTCATGAACCTTTATTTTTTTTTTTAATCAATTTTTATTAAAGGCAAAAAGAAACTTTGTTACATGAGACATACAATATAGAAAGCCCAGACAAAACATAAATTGCATATTCAGTTTACATAGAAATCAGATTCACTACAAAGCAGTTGTCTGGTTCCTAGAGTCCATCCAGAAGTATGCCTATTTTCCTTTTTAGTTCAGTAAATACGAAATACATATCTATAATGAGTGGTTAATGGGTACTACGTCCTTTATCTGTAAACTTGAACCACTTAAATAAACAAAACATTGGTAACTATTAAAAAGCAAGCATTAGCCAACCTTCTTTAATAGAGAGGAATCTGCAATAGCTTCAGAACTGCATTGTACCAATTAAGTGCATGGGGGTGAGGAAGGGGGAAGGTCCAGAGAAGGAGGGGAGAAAGGAGGAGAGGAAAAAAGCTCAGGAGAGGAAGAGAAAGAAGAAAATAGAAAAGGAGTCTCCTGGAAGTATCCAGGTTGAGAGTATGGTTCGGTCATCCCTACTCCCTAGGTTTTGTATGAAGAGAGTTCCAGGGCTCCCAGATTCTATAATAGTACCTCTAGTGATAGACACCACTTCCTCCATACCTCTAATATAGTTAACAATTTCTAACACTTTGTGTATCAAGGGAGTTACCCGCTGTCTCCAATGCCTCGCTAGAGCAAGTTTCATTGACATCATAATGTATACAAATAAGTGTTTTTGTGCTGTAGTGCTCTGGGGTAGTCCTATGTGTAGTAGGCATCTCTCCGGTGTCCTCACTATCGTAATTTTCACACAGAGGTCTAACGCCTCTTTCCATATATTTTGTATGCAAGGGCACTCTCACCATATACGAAGATCATCTCCCCTATTTCTACAATTCCTCCAGCATAAGTCTGAGTTAGTGTTTGAGAGTCTACGTAATCTGACAGTGCCACTTAGCCAGAAGTTTGTAGTAAAGCTCAAAGAGTGTAACGCAGTGGACTGCTGCCTTAGTCAGTGTAATAGCTGTTTCCCAACTCTCGGGTTCCCCAACAAATATAAGGTCCCTTTCCCAAGCTATAATGTTATGAGTCTTTATCGTCAGGGAGTCCATTTAACACTTGTAGTGTATTGTCATAGGTCTCCACCCCTGTAGCCCTGCCTTCCATCTTGTTTCCCATAAGGTCATGTCTCTAGGTGCCGAGGAGGTGAAACCACAGCTGTGTATGATAGACCGAAATCTCATTGACTCAAATGAGTTTTTGGGGGATATCAAATTTAAAATTTAACTCAGCTGCAGTAAGCCAATGGGTCCCATCGTATAGATCTATCATTGTTTGGAGACATGGAATTTCCCAAATATTAGAATTAGATACAGCTAGGCATAGGACCAGGCCTCTGGCGCTATGGACTGGAGAGGCATGAGGGGCCACCTGGGGATAATGTCTTAGTTTATGCCAAGCTTTTAAGCAGTCAAGCAAGACTAGATTGGTAATCGGGGACTTGGCTAGACAGTGTTGGGGTAGCCATGGGAGGTCCTGTAAGGAAATATTGGCCCGGGAGCGATGCTTGTTCTATCTCGTACCATCTGGGTCGCTCTCCCAAGCCTCGCTAATTAGAAATGTGTCAACATTGCGGCATCGTAATAGGATTTCAGGTTGGGTAGTCCCAACCCTCCTTTCTCAATAGGCACCTGGAGAATATTTCGAGCTATACAGGGTTTGGTATTACCCCAAACATAGACATTTAAGATCGATTGAAATTGGTCCAAGACGGCTTTTGGAACCCCCAGAGGCGAACATCGGAATAGGTAGATAAGCTTCGGGGGCAGCATCATCTTGAAAGCAGAGATTCTCCCCATCCATGATATTTCTCTGTATCTGGGGAGTGCAACATCATGTTTTAGGGATTGTAAGATGCAAGAATAATTCCTCTCAACCACTCTTTTCGGGTAATGTGAGAGGAAAACCCCCAGATGCTTGATGCCATCTCTGTTCCATTTGAAAGAATACTGCTTCCGAAGACTTTTAGTTTGGTGGTCAGATTTAGAGGGTAGGCCTCTGTCTTATCTACATTCAGCTTGTGGAACGATAAGGTACCAAAGGATCTGAACAAATCTAGGAGGTGGGGTAAGGAGTTAGTGGGGTCCGACAGGAAAACTGTTAAATCGTCAGCAAAAAGACTTGGTTTCTGAAGGGTAACATGCAGAAAGAGACCTTTAATATTTGGATGTTGTCGAATCACAGCTGCTAAGGGTTCAATTGTCATGTTGAATAGAAGTGAGGACAGAGGACACCCCTGTCTAGTCCCATTACTGAGAGAAAAGAGGTCGGAGCAAAAGCCCAACCCCCTCACTCTGGCTGTGGGGCCAGAGTATAGAGCACAAATCACAATCTGAAAGTCCCTCGGAATACCCAAATGCGTCATCACTTCATCCACATATTCCCACCTGACCCTGTCGAATGCCTTCTTGGCATCGAACGACAGGGCCAGATATGGGAAGCACAATGTATCATAATGTTTTGGAATTTCTTGAACTCATCACTATTTTATGATCAGGTTTAGATTTCTTGGGGTGTATTTTGTCTACCAGAGGGTCCCAGGTAATATTAAAATCGCCTCCCAATAGGAGAGGGCCCCGTCTAACTTGTGTAACTCGTTTCAGCATTTGCTGCATAAACGGTCCCTGCTTCTCATTTGGGGCATAAACATTCACAAGGGTACAGATCACGTTGTCTAGTTCGCATACTACGATTATACATCTACCTTCTGGGTCTATCAATTACAATCGGGTTATAAGCAATATTCCACCTAAGGAGGATCGCTACTCCTCTCTTTTTTGAATGATGTGTGGTGTGGATACAAGTGTTATACAAATTAGACTTGAGGGTGCAGTGCGGTGAGTCAGTCCAGTGGGTCTGCTGAATGTAAACAATGTCATTGTTAGATTTCTGTAGGTGTCTTAATAAGAGACTTATCTTAACAGGGGAGTTTAGGCCCTCAACATTAAGGGTGGCTAGTCTAATTGGAGACATAAAAATATTGCTGAACAGGGTCTGTATTTCTGACTAGGTCGACCTCTAAGAAGGAGGCTATGGAACAAAAACTAGACCTGGTCAGAGAAGTACCGAAACAAAGGAGAACAAGGAGAAGATAAGAAAGAAAGACAAGGGAAAGCAAAGAAGAGAGGAGAGGAGGGAGAGGGAAAATACTTAATATACAGGGAAAGAATACAGTTCTGCGCCTGCAATTGTAAATATCAGTACACTAAAGGTTAGGCATAACATGCCTGCAATAAGCGCGTTAGAGCGCTGTTCAAGGTCACGCTGTAGACCCTTCTTCAAGGGGCTCAGCGTGGCGCCAAAATAAGTATACATATACTTAAACTGTGGGGGGGGGGAAGGAGAATGGTGTCTAGGGCGCCCCTGAGGGCAGATTAATTTACCTCCCTGGCTAGGGTAGGAGTCTGAGGGTGATCAGGTTCATGGGCAGTTTCCCCCTTTTTTATTATTTAGGGTGTCCCATCCTCAGTGAGTAGAAATGTAGGTTAGGGATGTGGGAATAAGGTCAATTGGGGTTAACAATCCTTAAGATTAATTTGGGCGTCTTGGATGTCCCACTTTTGAAGAGCAAAAATTGCTCTCCATCTACAAGGCACTATAGGGGGGAGTTGGGCTTATAGCTAATACCTAATAACTAATAGGGAGGGTATCAGTCTTATTTTGGCGGGTCTTGTTTCTATGAGTGAGTGCCTGCATTTGGCCTTAGTACATAAGTAATAGGAATATAAATTACAGTGCAAATAAAATATTAAAACTGTAAAGCTTACAGTATCCTGTAGAGACAAAACATTAAGACAGTACACTTGAGAATGTTATGTGTAGAAGGGGAGACCAAGAGCCCCCTACTGGGTAACAAAGTCACTGTGCTCTTAGCTCAGGAGGACCTCCCAAACCCCCCCCATCCACCCATCATGAGTCCCTATTATTGCTAAACATAGCCTTAAAGGCCAACTACATAAACAAACATTAAAACTTTGAAACTGTGAAACTTGGCAAACCCTGTGAGGAAAAAAAGACAATAATTAAGACAACCCATTTGAAAAGGACATTTGTAGAAGGGAGTTTTAGAGTCCTAATTTGTGAGAGGAACTGCCAGTTCTTAACTCCGAAGAAGATCATGGGGGTTTCTGTTTGTCAAGGATCCCTGTCTTTGCTGATGTACCCTTTGAGGTTGCTACTCTGGGGCATTGAGTCGCAGGGCTGGAGGGCCTGATGGAGCGGAAGCAGGATCATCAACAGAGGCCTCCAGGAACTTCCATTTCTGGAGGAGTGAGTGGGCTTGTTGAGGCATCGAAGCTGTGTAGAGTTGGCCATCCTTCGTGATGTGCAATTTCACTGGGTGGGAACCCCCATCTATACCTAATCCCCTGGGTACGGAGGATTCTAGTATAATCAGAGAAAGTTCTCCTTAAGTAAAGGGTGTGTGTAGAGAGGTCCGGAAAGATCTGAATGTTCTCAAATTTCTCAGTAAGGGTCCTTCCCTTTAGGTATGTGCTGAGCAGTTTATTCTTAAAGACAAAATTAATGAAGCCTAGCCACTACATCTCTAGGTTTGTCCATTGCTATGGCTCTGGGTTCTGATGGATTCTGTGAGCCCTATCCATCATGAGATCCTTATCTGAGGCTTCCGGTATGATCTCTCTAAACAGTTCCCTCAAATAAGGTTCTATGTCCTGTGGTTGGACCGTTTCTGGAATACCCCTGATGCGGACATTGTTCCTCTGGGACCTGCCTTCCAGATCTGCCATTTTCTTTTCAATATCTGACATTTGGTTAGCGAGAGACTCCATGTAGATTAGAAGGTTAGAGTGATCCACAATGAGATCTTCCTGCTTTCTCTCTAATGCATCCGTCCTAGCGCCTATAGAGGCAATGTCCCTTTTTAACTTTGCAGTGGATTTGTCGAATCTCTTTGTTAAAGAATCATGATGACCTGCTAGCAAAGCTGTAATGATTTCAACTAGAGCCGGATGAGCCTCAAGCTAGCTGCTGTGCGAGAAAGAGAAGTTCTCTGGATTTTATCTGGGATAGAATTAGAGTCAGAGTTATCATCATCTGAGGCCCCTTGCTGAGTAGAAGGGGTGAAGCGATAGTGTTCCAGCACAGATTTCTTCTGTGCGCCAGCCTGCTTTAACTCTTTAACTTCTTCTTTTGGCTGTGTGACATTTCTAGGCTGGAACTAAGATGGGTCCCTTGAAACTCTCACTGTGTATGGGGATTCCATATCAGTTTGGTCCAGACCACAGACCCTCCAATAGTAAACAGAATGAGTGGGCCAGGGCGATATTACTCCTTATTGGGCTTCACATGTGGCCACAGCTAACGCTGAAGCTGGGCCACCAAAAATACAGCTCTCTCCTAGAAATAGGTTCAGGATCAACAGCGGCAGAATATACTGGAAGACATCTCTGTACCTCCTTCCCAAAAAAAATGTCACCTAGGGCGACATGGAGGAAGGAGTAGATGGGCTCAGCTCACAAGGATGCTCTGTAGCACTCTCAAAGTATTGAGGCCTTTTTGTGTTTTTGTTGAGACGTTAATAATGCAGCTCCTACTTGTGTCTTGGTTCTCTAGGAGTCACTAGGTTAACGGCCGTAATGATAATGGTGCCAATTTGTTATGTAAGCCTCTGATGATTCTTGTGTTTGGCTTCCTACAAGACCTGGTATGTTCTGCCACTCCGGAGTGGAGCCCCGACCCTCCGTAGTGGGTTGAGGTATGGGCTGTAGTGTGGATGACCCTTCAAGCTGTTAATGAAGCCCCTAAGGGCTGGCCCGGCAGAGTAAGGCCTATAATGTGCCTAGCACCACGTGTAAGCTTGTCCCCTAGCGTGTCTAATTGCGGTGGCGGTGAAAAGTCTCTCAGGACTATGATAGGTGGGATGTGACTGCTTACCCCTTTCTGCAGGTTCTGAATCCCTCCAGCGGCTACTCTTTATAGCCAGCTGCATGGGTGGATAGAAGTTGTAGCGGGTCTTACCTGCCGACTGGGCCTCAACAGAGGGATGCATAGGTAGGTTTCAGGGCCTGGGGACCCACAGAAGGAGAGATGCTGCACAGCTATGTCGGCTTTACGGCTGCCTGAACTGATGTCTCGACCTTTGCGATGCTCCGCTGCCAGAACAGGGGCTCGTAACCTTTTAGGCCTCAAAAGCTGCAGTGTTTCTTAAGCCAGCTTGGCCGGTCCGTGGTGTTTCCGTCTCGGTTCGCCCCAAACTGCTTCAAACTGCCCCTGAATGGGATCAGTCGGCTCCTGTATGTATTAGGATACCGTTTTGGTCAATTAGATCTTGATGAAACAGCCCGAATTTTGTAGCTAAACTCGGGAGCTCTCTCTAAGCACGTCTGCTCTGCTTGGCTGTTGAGTTTACGAGGACAGAGTAGTGTCGATAACTTTTCCTGTACCTGTAGAAATGGCGAACATTATTAAGAGCGAGTGGGATAGAATTGGATCTTCCTTTTCCCCTTCGTCTTCCTTTAAAAAATGTATTCCTGGTCCCAGTCTCTCAATTGGAGTTGTGGGGTTCCGTCCCTAAGGTGGATGGGGCTGTCTCCATACTGGCCAAGCGTACTACTATCCCACTTGAGGATAGCTCGTCATTCAGAGAGCCGATGGATAAGAAGATGGAAACTTTTCTCCGAAAAATGTTCAGCATACGGGATACTTGTTTCAATCGGCAGCGGCTGTTGCCACGGTTGCGACTTTTTATCAGATTTGATCAAGGTGGAGGGTCCCCTCGACGTTATTTAAGAGAGAATTAAGGCCTTGAGAATTGCTAATTCTTTTATCTGTGATGAAAACATGCAGATCATTCACAAAGATTTCTGTTTTTTCAGTGCAGACCCGTCTGGTGCTCTAGCTCAAAATCCTGGTCTGTGGATATGACTTCTAAGTCTAGACTCCTTTCCCTTCCTTTTACGGGAAAAATTTTATTTGGTCCAGGCCTGGACTCCATTATCTCCATGCTTACAGGGGGCAAGGGTGCCTTCCTACCGCAGGATAAAAAGAAATAGTCTAAGGGACAAGGCTCTAATTTCCTTTCGTTCTGAGAAATCCCAACGACAACAGTCCTCCTTTAAGCCTGAGCAAGTCAAGAGTACTTGGAAGCCGGCTCAATCCTGGAATAAATCCAAGCAGAACAAGAAGCCCACCGAGACCAAGTAGGCATGAAGGGGCGGCCCCCGATCCGGCACTGGATCATATAGGGGGCAGACTGTCGCTGTTTTCAGATGCTTGGTTCAGGGACTTGCAGGATCCATGGGTCCTGGAGGTCATAGATCAGGGATACAAGATAGGTTTCAAATCTCATCCACCCAAGGGCATATTTCTCCTTTCAAGCCTGTCTTCAAAGCCAGAAAAGAGGGAAGCCTTTCTGGGGTGCGTGCGGGATCTGTCCTCCCTTGGGGTCACAGTCCCGGTTCCTATCAAAGAAAGAGGTTTGGTATACTATTTAAACCTGTTTGTGGTCCCAAAGAATGAGGGAACTTCCCTTCCGATTCTGGACCTGAAATACTTTAAACAAGTTTCTAAATGTCCCCTCGCTCAAGATGGAGACAATAAGGTCCATTCTTCCTTTAATTCAGGAAGGACAGTATATGAACACTATAGATCTGAAGGATGCTTCATGTGCCAATCCACAAGGATCACTTCCAGTTCCTAAGGTTTGCGTTCCTTGACCAGCACTTCCAGCAACTTCGAGCAATCTTCAATGCTCTGAAGGCTTGACCCCTTCTGGGTTCATCCCGGTTTATCAGATTCCAATCAGATAATATAACCCCTGTGGCTTACATCAACCATCAGGTTGGAACGAGAAGCTCCCTAGCAATGAGGGAAGTATCTCTGATTCTGGAGTGGGCGGAGGCTGTCAGCGATTCACATTCCGGGTGTGGACAACTGGGAAGCTGATTTTCTCAGCAATCAATCCTTTCATCTGGGGGAATGGTCTCTCCATCCCCAAAGTGTTTGCGGAGAAATGCTACAGGTGGAGGATGCCGGAGATAGATCTCATGGCGTTTCATCTCAATACCAAACTACCCAGATATGGGTCGAGGTCCAGGGATCCTCAGGCGGAGCTAATAGATGCATTAGCAGTGCCTTGGAGGTTCAATCTAATTTACCTTTTCCCGCCATTACCTCTCCTTCCTCTTGTAGTGGCTTGCATCAAGCAGGGGCCGGCATCAGTGATACTGATTGCTCCATCGTGGCTGTGAAGGACGTGGTTCGTGGATCTGGTGGGGATGTCATCTTCTTCTCCATGGAAGTTACCTTGTCGCAGGGATCTGCTGGAACAAGGTCCTTTTGTTCATCAAAATTTAGATTCTCTGAGGCTGACTGCATGGAGATTGAACGCTTAGTCCTACCTAAGAGAGGTTTTTCTGAGAGAGTTATTGATACTCTCATTCAAGCTCGTAAGCCAGTTACTCATCGCATCTATCATAAGGTGTGGAGAACCTATTTATTCTGGTGTGAAGAGCGTATGTTCCCCTGGCATAAAGTTAAGGTTGCCAGGATCCTATCGTTTCTCCAGGATGGACTGGAGAAGGGTCTTTCTGCCAGTTCCCTGAGGGGACAGATTTTGTCCCTGTCTGTTTTACTACAAAAGAGGCTCTCAGAGCTTCCAATGTACAGCCTTTTGTTAAGGCTCCGATTAGGATCAGGCCCGTGTTCAAATCTAAGGCTCCTCCCTGGAGTCTGAATCTTGTTCTTAAGGTTTTGCAGCGGGCTCCGTTTGAGCCTAAGCATGAACTTGACATTAAGGTGTTATCCTGGAAGTGTCTTTTTCTACTGGCTATTGCTTCCGCCTTGCAATGCTAGCTTCCTTATCTGGTGTTAAATTCTGATAAGGCTGTTCTACATACTAAATTAGGGTTTCTCCCTAAGGTCGTGTCAGACCGCCACATCAATCAAGAGATTGTAGTTCCTTCTTGAGTCCTAATCCTTCTTT
The DNA here is from genome assembly GCF_027579735.1 of Bombina bombina. Classification (NCBI taxonomy): domain Eukaryota; kingdom Metazoa; phylum Chordata; class Amphibia; order Anura; family Bombinatoridae; genus Bombina; species Bombina bombina. The sequence continues at coordinate 1,458,381,255 of NC_069499.1, read as the reverse complement.
GAAGGAGCGTTTGCTTTATAATTTGGACGTGGTTCTAGCCTTAAAGTTCTGTCTTCAGGCTACTAAGGAATTTAGACAAACGCCTTCCTTGTTTGTTGCCTATTCTAGGAAGCGTAAGGGGCAGAATGTCTCTGCGACGTCCTTGTCTTTTTGGTTAAGGAGTGTTATCCGCTTAGTTTATGAGACAGCCTCCTCAGAGAATTATTTTCTTATTCTACTAGAGCAGTGGCTTCCTCTTGGGCCTTTAAGAACTAGGCCTCTATGGATCAAATTTGTAAGGCGGCTACCTGGTCCTCCTTACACACTTTTTCTAAATTTTACAAGTTTGATGTTTTTGCTTCTGCTGAAGCAGCCTTCGGGAGAAAGGTTTTGCAGGCTGTGGTGCCCTCAGATTAGGGTCCTCCTCTCTTTTTGTCCCTCCCGTTATCATTCAGTGTCCTCTAGAGCAGTGTTTTTCAACCAGTGTGCCGTGGCACACTAGTGTGCCGTGAGAGATCCTCAGGTGTGCCACGGCAGACTGACAACAGTGTGACATATTTTTTAAACTTTGCTTGTTTTTTACTCCCAGTGCAGGGGTAGTTTGTAGGAGGCATGGCATAACAGCACAATACATACAGTATGTGTGTGTTTGTGTGTATGTGTATATATATATGCTGTATTAGGCTACAATGTGTGATTTTTTTTAAATTTTGGGATGGTGGTGTGCCACAGGATTTTTTAATGTAAAAAAGTGTGCCACGGCAAAAAAAAGGTTAAAAATCACTGCTCTAGAGCAGGGTTCTTCAATCTTTTTTTCCCCAAGACCCAGTTTAATGATACCCACATACCTTTGCAACCCAGTTAATATTCTTGTTCTGAAAGCCGATAAAGTAATTTACAAGATACCAGCAACTTTTGTCAAAGTGACTAAAAACATAATTTATGCTTACCTGATAAATTTATTTCTCTTGTAGTGTATCCAGTCCACGGATCATCCATTACTTGTGGGATATATTCCCTTCCCAACAGGAAGTTGCAAGAGGATCACCCACAGCAGAGCTGCTATATAGCTCCTCCCCTCACATGTCATATCCAGTCATTCAACCGAAACAAGACGAGAAAGGAGAAACCATAGGGTGCAGTGGTGACTGTAGTTTAATTAAAAATTTAGACCTGCCTTAAAAGGACAGGGCGGGCCGTGGACTGGATACACTACAAGAGAAATAAATTTATCAGGTAAGCATAAATTATGTTTTCTCTTGTTAAGTGTATCCAGTCCACGGATCATCCATTACTTGTGGGATACCAATACCAAAGCTTAAGTACACGGATGATGGGAGGGACAAGGCAGGAACTTAAACGGAAGGAACCACTGCCTGTAGAACCTTTCTCCCAAAAACAGCCTCCAAAGAAGCAAAAGTGTCAAATTTGTAAAATTTTGAAAAGGTGTGAAGCGAAGACCAAGTCGCAGCCTTGCAAATCTGTTCAACAGAGGCCTCATTTTTAAAGGCCCAGGTGGAAGCCACAGCTCTAGTAGAATGAGCTGTAATCCTTTCAGGGGGCTGCTGTCCAGCAGTCTCATAGGCTAAGCGTATTATGCTTCTAAGCCAAAAGGAGAGAGAAGTTGCCGAAGCCTTTTGACCTCTCCTCTGCCCAGAGTAAACGACAAACAGGGCAGATGTTTGACGAAAATCTTTAGTTGCCTGTAAGTAGAACTTCAAGGCACGGACTACGTCCAGATTATGTAAAAGACGTTCCTTCTTTGAAGAAGGATTAGGGCACAATGATGGGACAACAATCTCTTGATTGATATTCCTGTTAGAAACCACCTTAGGTAAAAACCCAGGTTTAGTACGCAGAACTACCTTGTCTGAATGGAAAATCAGATAAGGAGAATCACAATGTAAGGCAGATAACTCCGAGACTCTTCGAGCTGAGGAAATAGCCATCAAAAACAGAACTTTCCAAGATAAAAGTTTAATATCAATGGAATGAATGGGTTCAAACGGAACTCCTTGAAGAACTTTAACAACCAAGTTTAAGCTCCACGGAGGAGCAACAGTTTTAAACACAGGCTTAATCCTAGCCAAAGCCTGACAAAAAGCCTGGACGTCTGGAACTTCTGCCAGACGCTTGTGCAAAAGAATAGACAGAGCAGAGATCTGTCCCTTTAACGAACTAGCTGATAAGCCTTTTTCCAAACCCTCTTGGAGAAAGGACAATATCCTAGGAATCCTAACCTTACTCCATGAGTAACTCTTGGATTCGCACTAATACAGGTATTTACGCCATAATTTATGGTAGATTTTCCTGGTAACAGGCTTTCGTGCCTGTATTAAGGTATCAATAACTGACTCGGAGAAGCCACGCTTTGATAGGATCAAGCGTTCAATCTCCATGCAGTCAGTCTCAGAGAAATTAGATTGGGATGATTGATAGGACCTTGTATTAGAAGGTCTTGCCTCAGAGGTAGAGTCCATGGTGGACAGGACGACATGTCCACTAGGTCTGCATACCAGGTCCTGCGTGGCCACGCAGGCGCTATCAGAATCACTGATGCTCTCTCCTGTTTGATCTTGGCAATCAGTCGAGGGAGCAGAGGAAACGGTGGAAACACATAAGCCAGGTTGAAGAACCAAGGAGCTGCTAGAGCATCTATCAGCGTCGCTCCCGGGTCCCTGGACCTGGATCCGTAACGAGGAAGCTTGGCGTTCTGGCGAGACGCCATGAGATCCAGTTCTGGTTTGCCCCAACGATGGACCAGTTGAGCAAACACCTCCGGATGGAGTTCCCACTCCCCCGGATGAAAAGTCTGACGACTTAGAAAATCCGCCTCCCAGTTCTCCACGCCTGGGATGTGGATCGCTGACAAGTGGCAAGAGTGAGACTCTGCCCAGCGAATTATCTTTGAGACTTCTAACATCGCTAGGGAACTCCTGGTTCCCCCTTGATGGTTGATGTAAGCCACAGTCGTGTTGTTGTCCGACTGAAATCTGATGACCCTCAGTGTTGCTAACTGAGGCCAAGCTAGAAGAGCATTGAATATTGCTCTTAATTCCTTCAGGGAGTTCCAGACTGCGCCCCAGCCTAGAAGGCTGGCATCTGTTGTTACAATCGTCCAATCTGGCCTGCGAAAGGTCATACCCTTGGACAGATGGACCCGAGATAGCCACCAGAGAAGAGAATCTCTGGTCTCTTGATCCAGATTTAGTAGAGGGGACAAATCTGAGTAATCCCCATTCCACTGACCTAGCATGCACAATTGCAGCGGTCTGAGATGCAGGCGCGCAAATGGCACTATGTCCATTGCCGCTACCATTAAGCCGATTGCTTCCATGCACTGAGCCACTGACGGGCGTGGAATGGAATGAAGGACACGGCAAGCATTTAAAAGTTTTGATAACCTGGACTCCGTCAGGTAAATTTTAATTTCTACAGAATCTATGAGAGTCCCCAGGAAGGAGACTCTTGTGAGTGGTGATAGAGAACTCTTTTCCACGTTCACTTTCCACCCATGCGACCTAAGAAATGCCAGAACTATCTCTGTATGAGACTTGGCAATTTGAAAGCTTGACGCCTGTATCAGGATGTCGTCTAGATACGGAGCCACCGCTATGCCTCGTGGTCTTAGAACCGCCAGAAGTGAGCCCAGAACCTTTGTAAAGATTCTCGGGGCAGTAGCCAACCCGAAGGGGAGAGCTACAAATTGGTAATGCCTGTCTAGAAAGGCAAATCTTAGGAACCGATGATGATCTTTGTGAATCGGTATGTGAAGGTAGGCATCCTTTAAGTCCACTGTGGTCATGTACTGACCCTCTTGGATTATGGGTAGGATGGTCCGAATAGTTTCTATTTTGAATGATGGAACTCTTAGGAATTTGTTTAAGATCTTTAGGTCCAAGATTGGTCTGAAGGTTCCCTCTTTCTTGGGAACCACAAACAGATTCGAATAAAATTCCTGTCCTTGTTCCGTCCGCGGAACTGGGTGGATCACCCCCATTACTAGGAGGTCTTGTACACAGCTTAGGAATGCCTCTTTCTTTATCTGGTTTTCTGATAACCTTGAAAGATGAAATCTCCCTTGATGAGGAGAAGCCTTGAAGTCCAGAAGATATCCCTGAGATAAGATCTCCAACGCCCAGAGATCCTGGACATCTCTTGCCCACGCCTGGGTGAAGAGAGAAAGTCTGCCCCCCCCACTAGATCCGTTTCCGGATAGGGGGCCGTCCCTTCATGCTGTCTTGGGGGCAGTAGCAGTTTTTCTGGCCTGCTTGCCCTTGTTCCAGGACTGGTTAGGTTTCCAGGCCTGTCTGGAATGAGCAACAGTTTCTTCCTGATTTGGAGCGGAGGATGTTGATGCTGCTCCTGCCTTGAAATTTCGAAAGGCACGAAAATTAGACTGTTTGGCCTTTGATTTGGCCCTGTCCTGAGGAAGGGTGTGACCCTTACCTCCAGTAATGTCAGCAATAATTTCTTTCAAGCCGGGCCCGAATAAGGTCTGCCCCTTGAAAGGAATATTAAGTAATTTAGATTTAGAAGTCACATCAGCTGACCAGGATTTAAGCCATAGCGCCCTCTGCGCCTGGATGGCGAATCCGGAGTTCTTAGCCGTTAGTTTAGTCAAATGTACAGTGGCATCAGAAACAAATGAGTTATCTAGCTTAAGTGATTTAAGCTTGTCCATAATTTCATCCAATGGAGCTGTGTGAATGGCCTCTTCCAGAGACTCAAACCAGAATGCCGCAGCAGCAGTGACGGGCGCAATGCATGCAAGGGGCTGCAGGATAAAACCTTGTTGAACAAACATTTTCTTAAGGTAACCTTCTAATTTTTTATCCATTGGATCCGAAAAAGCACAACTGTCCTCAACTGGGATAGTGGTACGCTTTGCTAAAGTAGAAACTGCTCCCTCCACCTTAGGGACTGTTTGCCATAAGTCCCGAGTAGTGGCGTGTATTGGGAACATTTTTCTAAATATAGGAGGAGGGGAAAGGGGCACACCAGGTCTATCCCACTCCTTGCTAATAATTTCTGTAAGCCTTTTAGGTATAGGGAAAACATCAGTACACACCGGTACCGCATAGTATCTATCCAGCCTACACAATTTCTCTGGAATTGCAACTGTGTTACAGTCGTTCAGAGCAGCTAAAACCTCCCCAAGCAATACACGGAGGTTCTCAAGCTTAAATTTAAAATTAGAGATCTCTGAATCAGGTTTCCCCGGATCAGAGCCGTCACCCACAGAATGAAGCTCTCCGTCCTCATGTTCTGCAAACTGTGACGCAGTATCAGACATGGCTCTTACAGAACCTGCGCGCTCTGCATCTCTCCTAATCCCAGAGTTATCGTGCTTGCCTCTCAATTCTGGCAATCTAGATAATACTTCTGACAGGGTATTATTCATGATTGTAGCCATGTCCTGTAAAGTAATTGCTATGGGCGCCCCTGATGTACTTCGCGCCATATTAGCGTGCGCCCCCTGAGCGGGAGGCGAAGGTACTGACACGTGAGGAGAGTTAGTCGGCATAACTTCCCCCTCGTCGTCTGGTGATAATTCTTTTATAGATAAAGACTGATCTTTATTATTTAAAGTGAAATCAATACATTTAGTACACATATTCCTATGGGGCTCCACACTGGCTTTCAAACATAATGAACAAGTAGATTCATCTATGTCAGACATGTTTAAACAGACTAGCAATAAGACTGGCAAGCTTGAAAAACACTTTACAACAAGTTTACAAGCAATATAAAAAACGCTACTGCGCCTTTAAGAAGCACAAAACCTATCTCAAGTTGAAAAAACAATGAACCAAAGCAGTTATACCAACCAAATTTTCACAGTAAATGTATTAAGCTAGCAGAGCATTGCACCCACTTCCAAATGGATGATTAACCCCTTAATACCCAAAACGGACTAACAACAGAAAAAAACGTTTTTTAAAACAGTCACACACACTGTCACAGCTCTGCTGTGACTTTTTACCTCCCTCAATATGACTTTTGAAGCCTTTTGAGCCCTCTAGAGAAGTCCTGGATCTGAATTTTTACTGCGCAAAAAAGCGCTAAAATAGGCCCCTCCCACTCATATTACAACAGTGGGAAACCTCAGTTAACTGTTTCAATGCAGAAATTAAGCCAGCCATGTGGAAAAAATTATGCCCCAATAAGTTTTATCACCAAATGTACGTTAAAAAACGATTAAACATGCCAGCAAACGTTTTAAAACACATTTTTTGAAGAGTATATATCTCTATTAATAAGCCTGATACCAGTCGCTCTCACTGCATTTAAGGCTTTACTTACATTACTTCGGTATCAGCAGCATTTTCTTAGTCAATTCCATTCCTTAGAAAAATATTTTACTGCACATACCTTAGTTGCAGGAAAACCTGCACGCCATTCCCTCTCTGAAGTTACCTCACTCCTCAGAATGTGTGAGAACAGCAAGTGGATCTTAGTTACTTCTGCTAAGATCATAGAAAACGCAGGCAGATTCTTCTTCCAAATACTGCCTGAGAAAAAACAGCACACTCTGGTGCCATTTAAAAATAACAAACTTTTGATTGAAGAAATAAACGAAGTATAAAACACCACAGTCCTCTCACGACCTCCATCTATGTTGAGGGTTGCAAGAGAATGACTAGATATGACGTGAGGGGAGGAGCTATATAGCAGCTCTGCTGTGGGTGATCCTCTTGCAACTTCCTGTTGGGAAGGGAATATATCCCACAAGTAATTGATGATCCGTGGACTGGATACCCTTAACAAGAGAAATGTCTGCGTAATTTTAATCCTGATTGTAGTCAAATGTGAAAGTGTTGTAAAAGGCAATAACACACACACTCTCTCATACAACACACACACTCACACAACACACACACACACCACATACACTCTCACACAACACACTCTCATACAAACACACCCCACACACACACTCTCATACAACACACACTCTCATACAACACACACAACACACACACACACTCTCATACAACACACACACACACACACACACTGTCATACCACACACATCACACACACACACACTGTCATACCACACACATCACACACACACACTGTCATACCACACACACATCACACACACACTGTCATACAACACATACAACACACACATCACACACACACTGTCATACAACACACACTCCACACACACCCCACACACACACTCTCATACAACACACACCTCACACATACTCTCTCATATAGCACACACCCCACACAACACAAGCCCCACACACACACACCACACAACACAAGCCCCCCCCCACACACACACAACACACACCCCACACACACTCTTATACAACACACACACTCTCATACATCACACACGTCACACGCACACTCTCATATAACACACGCACACCACCCTTTCATATCTATTCACACAAATCCAGGGAGTTTTTCCTCCTGCACTCTGTTACATATATGGGATTTCTTGGATGTATAAATATTAGGCTGGTTGCTCTGGTAATTACTACTATCAGTGAGAGTGCCCTTTCTGAGACAGTGCACACACACAGGTTAAGCTTTAACTTCTTCCTTCTACTCTGTTTTTCATTTAACCCTTGGCTGCCACAGAAAAAAATAAAATATATATATATATATATATATATATATATATATTCTGTTATGATATAAAAATAAAAAGTATGGCCACAAACAAAATTATATTTGTTGTTTTGTAAATGTTAGCTTTTCTTTGTGGCCATACTTTTTATTTTTATATAATAACAATTTTTTTGTATCCTAGCTTGGTTGTCTTCTGAGGTAGCCAAGGGGTTAAATGCAAAGCAGAGCAAGGAATATAGGGACTGACCTCCTAAAGCTAAAAGCAGATGCATTGCTTATTCCCAGTTTTACTAGCAGGAGGAGAGAAAGACATTAGACTGGCCCTGCACAGACAGAAACATGAGCTTTAACGGCCCAACTTAGGAGCGGCTGGATCCCCCTTCCTTTCTGACCTACCAGATTAGCCTGCAGGTCAAGGGGGCACACACAATCGGAAGCAGTATGTTTTTTAAATTTTACAGCCGCGCAATGCATACTAGAGTGGGATCCAGAGTTCCATCAGCCCCAGTGGAGGGGGCGGGTCCCTCTGTTGTCATTGCACCACAGTGTTTCCGTCTTAAAAATCGAAATGGGACTGTAGTTTTAAGTAGTCCTGTCAGCCTCTCAGTAACAGCATAGGTGAGAGTCCGGAGATGCAGGGAGAGTTTTTCTGTATCCATCCCGACTTAGTTTAACAGCTCCATTAGCAATAAGCGTTGACGAGTTTCGCTGCCTTCTTTTCTTCTCTCAAGTCCATGTCAGGAGCGATCCTACTACCCTGTCACACTTGAAGGGCCGTGTTCCTGTTCCACTGCGTTGATTCTGGTAAGATAGTTTCATTTATATATATATATTTGATAACGCAAGAAGACAGGGTCACAGTGTGGCTCCTTTTATCTTTATAGAATCTAGGGTAATACCCTTGAAAGGGGGCTGTTGAACACGATATTATGCATAATATTGTTTATTGTGTTTTTCTTCTGCATTTGTGTGAGATGAGGCTGCGTCAGTGTGGAACACAGTTCTTTAGCGAGAGATTAAGGCAGGCTTTTTTTGGCGCGTCATTCTCTCGAGTGCAGGGGCAGTTCCTGCATGGCACTCCACGTGACTGGGTTTGGCCTCTGCAACTTCCTCTTTCTCGACCTACGTTCGAAGGAGACGAAAGCGGTTTCTAGTAGTCCGGGTCATAGGAGGTGGTGAGTGCCCCGGCCGTCGGGATACAAAGGTGCCATTTATTTTTTATCAAGTCCGTAATAAAGGCGCAAGCTATGGTGGACTCTGATATGTTAGAGGATGCACCCTCTTTATCCAAACCCATTAACTGTGTATATTGTGAGGAGGTTCCAGTCGAACCGCCTACGCAACTCTGTTCCACATGCTTTGACAATATTGCTATTAACAAAAATAATAAGTTATTTAGTGCGAATGAGCCGTCCACCTCTGAGGGCGCCCCGCGAGGTGCATTCCCTGCAATCATCTCCAATTACACAAGCAGTTCCCCAGGGCCTTACTAATCCTCCTTCGGGAGGGGTCCTTTGGCTTCCAGACTTCACAGATCAATTACAGACGGCGGTTTCTACAGCCAATAATGCAATGCCGCGCCCTACTAAGCGCAAGCGGAAGGTACGGCACTGCTATCCGTCTCAGGGGTCTTTGACTCTGCTGGATGTCTCATACAGTTTATCCGCTGAGGATGACTTATCGGAGGATGTCTCTTCTGGGTCGGAATCGACTACGTCTAGGCCTCTGTCCGCAGAGGAGCCAGAATTCAAATTTAAGATGGCGCATTTGTGGTTTCTGCTGAAAGAGGTGCTTGCTACATTGGAGGTTCTAGAACCGAAAACTACCGGAGGAACCTTTGATCCCTAAACTGGATATGGTTTATGAGGACAGGGTATAGTGCCCTAGGCCTTCCCGGTTCCAGTCAAAATGGCTAACATTATTAAGAATGAATGGGAGAAACTTGGTTTGCCCTTTTCCCCCTCTTCTTCTTTTAAAAAGCTTTTCCCCGTTCCGGATGTGCAGCTTGAACTGTTGGGAACTGTCCCTAAGGTGGATGATGCTATCTCCACGCTTGCTAAGATAACGACTATTCGACTAGAGGATAATTATTATTATTCTTTATTTATAAAGCGCCAACAGATTCCGCAGCGCTGCCCATGGGTACAAGGATAACAGTACAATGGAGAAACAATACGATAAAAGACAATTTTACAGACAAAATACAGGGGGAATTGAGGGCGGATAGCTCCTCTTTCAAGGAACCCATGGATAAAAAGATGAAGTCCATGCTGCGGAAGATGTTCCAACTCACAGGGTTCGTTTTTCAACTGGTGGCTGGTGCGGCTACCTACTGGTGTGAGCTATAGTCGAGGTGGAGACGCCTCTCAATGAAATTCTAGAAAGAATCAAGGCCTTAAGAGTGGCGCATTCATTCATTTGTGATGCTAACATGCAGATTATTCTCCTGAATGCTAAGCCGTCCGGTTTATCTGTTTTAGCCTGCAGGGCTCTGTGGCTAAAGTTGTGGTCTGCGGACATGACTTTTAAGTCTTGCTTGCTTTCCCTCCCATTCAAGGGAAAGGTTTTGTTTGGCCTGGGCCTGGATTCTATCATATCTACAGTCACGGGTGGCAAGGGTGCCTTCTTGCCTCAGGATAAGAAGGCTAAGCCTAAAGGATCTACTTTTCATCCCTTTCGCGCGGACAAGTCTCAGCGTCAACAGCCTGCCGCTAAGTCGGAGCAATCAAAGTCCAAGCAGAATAAGAAGCCCGCCAAATCAAAGTCGGCATGAAGGGGCGGCCCGCGATCCGTCTTCAAATCATGTAGGGGGCAGACTATCTCTTTTTGCAGAGACCTGGACAAGAGACGTTATAGACCCTTGGGTTCTGGAGGTTGTATCTCAGGGTTACAGGATAGGTTTCAAGCCTTATACGCCCAGAGGCAGATTCCTCCTGTCAAACATATCTTCAAGACCAGAATAAAAAGACGCCTTCCTGGGGTGTGTGAGGGATCTCTCATCTCTCTGAGTAATCGTCCGAGTCCCTCCGGCAGAAAGAGGCCTGGGGTATTATTCAAACCTTTTCGTGGTCCCAAAGAAGGAGGGCACGTTCAGTCCAATTCTGGACCTAAAGGCCCTAAACAAATTTTTGTCAGTTCCGTCATTCAAGTTGGAGAAGATCAGGCCAATTTTGCCCCTGGTTCAAGAGCGGCAATTCATGACGACCATAGACCTGAAGGACGCTTACCTTCACATTCCAATCCACAAGGATCACTTCAGGTTTCTAAGATTTGCCTTCCTGGATCAGCACTTCCAGTTTGTGGCCCTTACGTTTGGTCTGGCGACCACCCCAAGAGTCTTCACAAAGGTTCTGGGAGCTCTTCTCGCAGTAGCGAGAGCCAGAGGAATTGCAGTGGCACCTTATCTGGACGATGTCCTGGTGTGAGGAACGAGGATATCCCTGGCAAAAGGTCAGGGTATCCAGGATTTGGGTGTGCAGACCTAAATTTATTAATAATCTTCTATCACCATTTATACCCTGATATTTCTCCTACTGTTCCTTGTTCCCTTGGCAGAATGAGTGGGGGAGGTATTTAAGCCTTTGACTGGGGTGTCTTTGCCTCCTCCTGGTGGCCAGGTTCTTAATTCCCAGAAGTAAAAAATTAAGCAGTGGACTCTCCTCCCACAAATGGAAATTAAATTATCAGGTAAGCATAATTTATGTTTTTGCAGAGCGTGCAGGGGCTGTGCAGGAAAACAATTTAGTTTGATGCTTCCTGCAGCTCTGGCTGCCCTGCGCTCTCTGCCTGTCAGTTAACGCTGTCAGTTTTAAATAGAATCTTTGGAGCTGCTGTCTGTCATGTGACAGCAATTCTTTTTTAAACTGTGCACTGCTGCTTGTAGAAAGATGGGCACGCCCACAACCCAGTAAACACGGTGTTGCGACCCAGTAATGGGTCACGACCTGTGGTTTGAAGAACCCTGCTCTAGAGCTTGGGTATAAGTTTACCAACAGTAAGGAATGAAGCCGTGGAGACTCCTTATATTAAGAAGGAAAACAAATTATGCTTGCCAGATAATTTCATTTCCTTCTGTATAAGGGAGAGTCCACGGCCCCCACTCGTGTTCTCCGATGGGCGACCCCCTAAATTATATATTTCTTCTGACACCTTTTATACCCTGATATTTCTCCTACTGTTCCTTGTTCCCTCGGCAAAATAACTGGGGGATAGGGGAAGTGGGAGAGGTATTTAAGCCTTTGGCTGGGGTGTCTTTGCCTCCTCCTGGTGGTCAGGTTCAGTATTTCCCAACAGTAAGGAATGAAGCCATGGACTCTCCTTATACAGAAGGAAATGAAATTATCTGGTAAACATAATTTATGTTTTTTAGATCAGTACCTGTGCATATTAATCCTAATAGTTGTGTTTATTATATGAAAATTGGTGTATACTGACTATACCTTTAACTTAGTGATGATGCTTTTTTTTTTATTACTTTCATAAACGAAAGATTTCTAACCATTTAACAATCCTAACCCTGCCAGATATCTGTCCCTAACTGGCTTCAGTAGAAGTAATAGGAGACTTCAAAACAATGCAAACTGTGCTAACTAAATGACAGTAATAAGCTTGGTCTTCTCCAGTACCAAGTCAAGATTTGCTCCTTAAAGTAAGGCAATTGGTAGAGGGATTTTGGAATTTGGAAAACCCTTACAACAGTCAAGATGTATTTATGTCCCTTAAAATGTACTTCTTTCTCATTTCTGCCAGACTTGAGGAATAAGTTGTTTACATTGTTGTTTAAACTCTATATTGATAAACTGTCATTTAACTCCTAGGTGTAAAAAGAAGGTGCCAGCCAGCAAGAGGTTTAGTATTCACCGTGCTTCCAATGTCCTCACCCTCTCTCTTAAACGGTTTGCCAACTTTAGTGGAGGTAAAATCACAAAGGTGAGAGTCCTTGGTTATGTTCATATCTAAGTACACCCCGTATTTGTATTTCTCTTGTTAAGTGTATCCAGTCCATGGATCATCCATTACTTATGGGATATTAACTCCTCCCCAACAGGAAGTGCAAGAGGATTCACCCAGCAGAGCTGCTATATAGCTCCTCCCCTAACTGCCATTACCAGTCATTCTCTTGCACCCAACGAATAGATAGGATGTGTGAGAGGACTGTGGTGATTATACTTAGTTTCATACCTTCAATCAAAAGTTTGTTATTTTATAATAGCACCGGAGTGTGTTATTCCTTCTCTGGTAGAATTTGAAGAAGAATCTACCTGAGTTTTTCTATGATTTTAGCCGGAGTAGTTAAGATCATATTGCTGTTTCTCGGCCATCTGAGGAGAGGTAAACTTCAGATCAGGGGACAGCGGGCAGATTAATCTGCAAAGAGGTATGTAGCAGCTTATTATTTTCTGACAATGGAATTGATGAGAAAATTCTGCCATACCGATATAATGTAAACTCAGCCTTAAATGCAGTAGCAGCAACTGGTATCAGGCTGTCATGTATGTATATTTTACACTTCAGTATTCTGGGGAATGGCACTTCACTGGAATTATACTGTATGCATAAAACTTTAGCCTAATTTGCAGGGACTAGCAACAGGCTTTTTAATAACACTCAATTTATTAATGTTAAACGTTTTTTGCTGGCATGTAAAATCGTTTAATTTTCTGAGGTACTGGGTGAAAAAATGTTTTGGGCACTATTTTTTTCCACTTGGCAGTCGTTTTATTTAATTTATGACAGTTTACTGATCTCTCTCACTGTTATGTGTGAGGGGGAGGGACCTTTTTTTGGTGCTTTTGCTACGCATCAAAAAATTCAGTCAGAAGTTTGTCTTCCCTGCATGATCCGGTTCATCTCTACAGAACTCAGGGATCTCAAAACTTGTTTTGAGGGAGGTAATCACTCACAGCAGAGCTGTGAGATTGTAGTTGACTGTGATAAAAAAAAAAAAAAAAAACGTTTATTTCTGTATTTTTTTTATTTTTTATTTTTTTTTTCTGCTATCAGGGTTAGTTATCCTTTGCTAGTGGGAGCAATCCTTTGCTAAAATTGTGTTTTTTACAAAGATTTGATGCTAAAACTTTTCAGTTTATTAATTTTCAACTGTCATAACTTTTTCTGTGCTTCTTATAGGCACAGTACGTTTTCATATTATAGTAAATTACTTGAAAAGTATTTCCAAGTTGCTAGTTTATTTGCTAGTGTGTTAAACATGTCTGATTCAGAGGAAGATATCTGTGCTATATGTGCTAAAGCCAAAGTGGAGCCCAATAGAAATTTATGTACTAACTGTATTGATGCTACTTTAAATAAAAGTCAATCTGTACAAATTGAACATATTTCACCAAACAACGAGGGGAGAGTTATGCCGACTAACTCGCCTCACGTGTCAGTACCTGCATCTCCCGCTCGGGAGGTGCGTGATATTGTAGCGCCGAGTACATCTTGGCGGCCATTACAAATCACATTACAGGATATGGCTACTGTTATGACTGAGGTTTTGGCTAAATTACCAGAACTAAGAGGTAAGCGTGATCACTCTGGGGTGAGAACAGAGTGCGCTGATAATATTAGGGCCATGTCAGACACTGCGTCACAATTTGCAGAACATGAGGACGGAGAGCTTCATTCTGCGGGTGACGGTTCTGATCCAAACAAACTGGATTCAGATATTTCAAATTTAAGCTGGAAAACCTCCGTGTATTACTAGGGGAGGTGTTAGCGGCTCTGAATGATTGTAACACAGTTGCAATACCAGAGAAAATGTGTAGGTTGGATAAATATTTTGCGGTACCGGCGAGTACTGACGTTTTTCCTATACCTAAGAGACTTACTGAAATTGTTACTAAGGAGTGGGATAGACCCGGTGTGCCGTTCTCACCCCCTCCGATATTTAGAAAGATGTTTCCAATAGAAGCCACCACACGGGACTTATGGCAAACGGTCCCTAAGGTGGAGGGAGCAGTTTCTACTTTAGCTAAGCGTACCACTATCCCGGTGGAGGATAGCTGTGCCTTTTCAGATCCAATGGATAAAAAGTTAGAGGGTTACCTTAAGAAAATGTTTGTTCAACAAGGTTTTATATTGCAACCTCTTGCATGCATTGCGCCTGTCACGGCTGCAGCAGCATTTTGGTTTGAGTCTCTGGAAGAGACACTTGAATCAGCTCCATTAGATGAGATTACATACAAGTTTAAAGCCCTTAAGTTAGCTAACTCATTTATTTCAGATGCCGTAGTACATTTAACTAAACTTAAGAATTCCGGATTCGCCATTCAGGCACGCAGAGCACTGTGGCTAAAATCCTGGTCAGCTGACGTTACTTCTAAATCTAAATTGCTTAATATACCTTTCAAAGGGCAGACCTTATTCGGGCCCGGGTTGAAAGAAATTATCGCTGACATTACAGGAGGTAAAGGCCATGCCCTGCCTCAAGACAGAGCCAAACCTAAGGCTAGACAGTCTAATTTTCGTTCCTTTCGTAATTTCAAAGCAGGAGCAGCATCAACTTCCTCTGCACCAAAACAGGAAGGAGCTGTTGCTCGCTACAGACAAGGCTGGAGACCTAACCAGTCCTGGAACAAGGACAAGCAGGCCAGGAAACCTGCTGCTGCCCCTAAGACAGCATGAATCGAGGGCCCCCGATCCGGGAACGGATCTAGTGGGGGGCAGACTTTCTCTCTTCGCCCAGGCTTGGGCAAGAGATGTCCAGGATCCCTGGGCGTTAGAGATCATATCTCAGGGATACCTTCTAGACTTCAAATTCTCTCCCCCAAGAGGGAGATTTCATCTGTCAAGGTTGTCAACAAACCAAATAAAGAAAGAGGCGTTTCTACGCTGCGTACAAGATCTTTTATTAATGGGAGTGATCCATCCGGTTCCGCGGTCGGAACAAGGACAAGGGTTTTACTCAAATCTGTTTGTGGTTCCCAAAAAAGAGGGAACTTTCAGGCCAATCTTGGATTTAAAGATCCTAAACAAATTCCTAAGAGTTCCATCGTTCAAAATGGAAACTATTCGGACAATTTTACCCATGATCCAAAAGGGTCAGTACATGACCACAGTGGATTTAAAGGATGCTTACCTTCACATACCGATTCACAAAGATCATTACCGGTATCTAAGGTTTGCCTTTCTAGACAGGCATTACCAGTTTGTAGCTCTTCCATTCGGATTGGCTACGGCTCCGAGAATCTTCACAAAGGTTCTGTGTGCTGTTCTGGCGGTACTAAGACCGCGAGGAATTGCGGTAGCTCCGTACCTAGACGACATTCTGATACAAGCTTCAAGCTTTCAAACTGCCAAGTCTCATACAGAGTTAGTACTGGCATTTCTAAGGTCGCATGGATGGAAGGTGAACGAAAAGAAGAGTTCTCTCTTTCCACTCACAAGAGTTCCCTTCTTGGGGACTCTTATAGATTCTGTAGAAATGAAGATTTACCTGACAGAAGACAGGTTAACAAAGCTTCAAAATGCATGCCGTGTCCTTCATTCCATTCAACACCCGTCAGTAGCTCAATGCATGGAGGTGATCGGCTTAATGGTAGCAGCAATGGACATAGTACCCTTTGCACGTCTACATCTCAGACCGCTGCAATTGTGCATGCTAAGTCAGTGGAATGGGGATTACTCAGACTTGTCCCCTACTCTGAATCTGGATCAAGAGACCAGAAATTCTCTTCTATGGTGGCTTTCTCGGCCACATCTGTCCAGGGGGATGCCATTCAGCAGGCCGGACTGGACAATTGTAACAACAGACGCCAGCCTACTAGGTTGGGGCGCTGTCTGGAATTCTCTGAAGGCTCAGGGACAATGGAATCAGGAGGAGAGTCTCCTACCAATAAACATTCTGGAATTGAGAGCAGTTCTCAATGCCCTTCTGGCTTGGCCCCAGTTAACAACTCGGGGGTTCATCAGGTTTCAGTCGGACAACATCACGACTGTAGCTTACATCAACCATCAGGGAGGGACAAGAAGCTCCCTAGCAATGATGGAAGTATCAAAGATAATTCGCTGGGCAGAGTCTCACTCTTGCCACCTGTCAGCAATCCACATCCCGGGAGTGGAGAACTGGGAGGCGGATTTCTTAAGTCGTCAGACTTTTCATCCGGGGGAGTGGGAACTTCATCCGGAGGTCTTTGCCCAAATACTTCGACGTTGGGGCAAACCAGAGATAGATCTCATGGCGTCTCGACAGAACGCCAAGCTTCCTCGTTACGGGTCCAGATCCAGGGATCCGGGAGCGGTTCTGATAGATGCTTTGACAGCACCTTGGACCTTCGGGATGGCTTATGTGTTTCCACCCTTCCCGATGCTTCCTCGATTGATTGCCAGAATCAAACAGGAGAGAGCATCAGTGATTCTAATAACGCCTGCATGGCCACGCAGGACTTGGTATGCAGATCTAGTGGACATGTCATCCTGTCCACCTTGGTCGCTACCTCTGAAACAGGACCTTCTGATCCAGGGTCCCTTCAAACATCAAAATCTAATTTCTCTGAAGCTGACTGCTTGGAAATTGAACGCTTGATTTTATCAAAACGTGGTTTTTCTGAGTCAGTTATTGATACCTTAATACAGGCTAGGAAGCCTGTTACCAGAAAGATTTACCATAAGATATGGCGCAAATACTTATATTGGTGCGAATCCAAGAGTTACTCATGGAGTAAGGTTAGGATTCCGAGGATATTGTCTTTTCTACAAGAAGGTTTAGAAAAGTGTTTATCCGCTAGTTCCTTAAAGGGACAGGTTTCAGCTCTGTCCATTCTTTTACACAAACGTCTGTCAGAAGTTCCGGACGTTCAAGCTTTTTGTCAGGCTTTAGCTAGGATCAAGCCTGTGTTTAAAACTGTTGCTCCACCATGGAGTTTGAACTTAGTTCTTAATGTTTTACAGGGGGTTCCGTTTGAACCCCTTCATTCCATTGATATCAAGTTGTTATCTTGGAAAGTTCTGTTTTTAATGGCGATTTCCTCGGCTCGAAAAGTCTCTGAGTTATCTGCCTTACATTGTGACTAAACCTGGGTTCCTACCTAAGGTGATCACTAACAGGAATATCAATCAAGAGATTGTGGTTACATCTTTGTTTCCTAATCCTTCTTCGAAAAAGGAACGTCTGCTACACAATCTAGATGTAGTCCGTGCCCTGAAATTTTATCTACAGGCAACTAAGGATTTTCGACAAACGTCTTCCCTGTTTGTCGTTTATTCTGGTCAGAGGAGAGGTCAAAAAGCTTCGGCTACCTCTCTCCCCTTTTGGCTTCGTAGCATAATACGGTTAGCCTATGAGACTGCTGGACAGCAGCCTCCTGAAAGAATTACAGCACATTCTACTAGAGCTGTGGCTTCCACTTGGGCCTTTAAGAATGAGGCTTCTGTTGAACAGATTTGCAAGGCTGCAACTTGGTCTTCTCTTCATACTTTTTCCAAATTTTACAAATTTGACACTTTTGCTTCTTCGGAGGCTGTTTTTGGGAGAAAGGTTCTTCAGGCAGTGGTTCCTTCCGTATAAAGAGCCTGCCTGTCCCTCCCGTCATCCGTGTACTTTAGCTTTGGTATTGGTATCCCATAAGTAATGGATGATCCGTGGACTGGATACACTTAACAAGAGAAAACATAATTTATGCTTACCTGATAAATTTATTTCTCTTGTAGTGTATCCAGTCCACGGCCCGCCCTGTCACTTTAAGGCAGGTAATTTTTCCATTAAACTACAGTCACCACTGTACCCTATGGTTTTCCTTTCTCTGCATGTTTTCGGTCGAATGACTGGTAATGGCAGTTAGGGGAGGAGCTATATAGCAGCTCTGCTGGGTGAATCCTCTTGCACTTCCTGTTGGGGAGGAGTTAATATCCCATAAGTAATGGATGATCCGTGGACTGGATACACTACAAGAGAAATAAATTTATCAGGTAAGCATAAATTATGTTTTTTTATTTAAGATACATGGAATTGAGACAACTTTAAAAATGTATTTAGATCATCTTGCTAAAGAAGATCGGTGGTACAACCAGACCATGTGCCGGCCACCCTGATTAAAAGCATTCTCCAATGGATATGGATTCTTTAAAACAGGTGCATAAGCCATCCTATAGAATCCATAATCGCTCTAACGGAAGATGCCTTTTTAAATAAAAGCAGACTTTGCATTACATAGGAACCTAACCCCTGCAAGACTGAAAAAAAGGTTGCTGCTTTTGTGGGCATAGATTTTGGAGAGACTGGGGCTAGAGGTATGAATGGGACATATCTAGTGGCTTTGTTCCAAACTTTGTTGCTTTTGAAACTGTTATTGAATTTAGTGGGAGAGCTATAAACCTTTATATATCGATCGCAGTGTTCTCCATAGAAACTTTTGCCATCTAGGTGGCATTATGAAGTAGCTGGGTGGGGGCAGTGTAATACTTTGCAATATAGTAACATTTTCTGTTCATTATAAATGTTAGTGAACACTGATTGGCTAATATGCAAGTCTGTCAAAAGAACTGAAATAAGGGGGCAGTTGGCAGAGGCATAGATACAAGGTAATTACAGAGGTAAAAAGTGTATTTCTATAACAGTTTTGGTTATGTAAAACTGGGGAATGGGTAATAAAGGGATTATCTTTCTTTTTAAACAACAATAATTCTGGTGTTGACTGTCCCTTTAAACCACAAACCCCCCAACATCACAATTATCCTAATTAACCTATTAACCCCTAAACCGTCAAACACCAACATCGCTATAAACCTAATTAACCCCTTAAACCACCTAAACCCCACATCGCAATAACCCTAATTAATATTAAATTTGAATGTATTCAGATGGCACATTCAAATTTAAAATTACTCAAATAACTACCTAGGAAGGAGGTCGTAATTCCAGATATGCTAGGTGGGCAGAGTTTTAAGCTCTGTACTTCATATCTATTTTTTACTCAATAACCCTAATTAATATATTAACCCCTAAATCCCCACAACGAAAATAACTAATTACTAAGCCCCCTAACCTAACACCCCCTAAATTAACCCTAATTACTACTTAATTACAATTAAAATAAAAAAAAGCTAACATTAAATTATAAAAAAATAAAAAAAGTCTAACATTACAGAAAAAAATAAACAAAATTATCAAAAATTAAAAAATATATGCCTAATCCCTATCAAAATAAAAAGCCCCCCCCCAAATAAAAACACCCCTAAACTACCAATAGCCCTTTAAAGGGCCTTTTGTAGGGCATTGCCCTAAGTTAAACAGCTTTTACCTTAAAAATACTAATTCCCACCAACAGTAAAACCCCCCAAAATTAAAAAAACCTAACACTAAAAAAAAATCTAAACTACCCATGGCTCCTAAAGGGGCATTTGTTTGGGCATTGCCCTTAAAAGGGCATTCAGCTCTTTTACAGCGCCCAAATCCCTAATCTTAAAACTAAAAAAAATTCTAACACTAAGCCCGGATGAAGATAGAAGATAATGGAGCCACCTGGAAGAAGAAGACCACCTCTGCCAGACTTAAGGAACGGTGAGTACCTACTTGGGGCTTAGTGTTAGGATTTTTTTTTTTTAAGATTAGGGATTTAATGGGCTGGAAAAGAGCTGATTGCCCATACAAATGCCCCTTTAGGGGGGCAATGGGTAGTTTAGTTTTTTTAGTGTTCGTTTTTTTTATTTTGGGGTTTTGGTGGGTGGGTGGGGGTTTACTGTTAGGGGTTAATTTGTTTAGGTAAAATAGCTGTTTAACTTAGGGCAATGCCCTACAAAAGCCCTTTTAAGGGCTATTGGTAGTTTAGTATTAGATTAGGGGGTGCTTTTATTTTGGGGGGGGGAATCCTTTATAGGGATATTTAGTTTAGGTTTACATTTTTTATTTTGGATAGCTTTGTTTATTTTTTGTAATTTTAGCTTTGGTGGGTGTAGTTTTTTTTTTAGTGTTAGGTTTTTTTATTTTGGGGGTTTTTACTGTTAGGTGGGAATTAGTATTTTATAAGGTAAAAGCTGTTTAACTTAGGGCAATGCCCTACAAAAGGCCCTTTAAAGGGCTATTGGTAGTTTAGTTTTTTTTTTTTTTTTGTTTTTTTTTAAATAGACTGCACTCTGGGCAGGCTTATCGCCTAGTTTATAATAAAGGCTTTTTCCCTCCTCATTCTTTTCAATATAATAGAAGTCCCCAATATATACTTTTAAGTTCTAAAACTATGGTGTATCAAGCAGTTAGCATCCTTTTTGTGCAGAATGTGATAAGTAAAAAAAAAATATATATTTACTATGTTATGGATTCAGTCTTTTTATTGTTTGCAGTGTTTATTATAATAAAAACAAACAAGCACAATATAAACGACAGATATGTTATGCCAGCAATAGTTTCCATGATCTGCTGGAATAGACAGATGGTGTTCCTTTTCAATGATATACTAGAGGAACTTTTCCACACACGTGACTAAAAACTAAAACAAAGAGAGGTGTAATGGCTGTTGCATAATTAATGTCGGTTATGTACTCTTTTGCACCTACTCATTTTTAAGTTTGAATATATTCATTTATATAAATAAAGCTTGTTATAATGAAATTTTATTTCTTTTTTAAGACACGATGAGTCTACGGATCATCTTAATTACTAATGGGATTTCTCTTGTTAAGTGTATCCAGTCCACGGATCATCCATTACTTGTGGGATATTCTCCTTCCCAACAGGAAGTTGCAAGAGGATCACCCACAGCAGAGCTGCTATATAGCTCCTCCCCTCACTGCCATATCCAGTCATTCTCTTGCAACTCTCAACTAAGATGGAGGTCGTAAGAGGACTGTGGTGTTTTATACTTAGTTTATTTCTTCAATCAATAGTTTGTTATTTTTAAATGGTACCGGAGTGTACTGTTTATCTCAGGCAGTATTTAGAAGAAGAATCTGCCTGCGTTTTCTATGATCTTAGCAGAAGTAACTAAGATCCTTTGCTGTTCTCACATATTCTGAGGAGTGAGGTAACTTCAGAGGGGGAATAGCGTGCAGGTTTTCCTGCAATAAGGTATGTGCAGTTAAAATATTTTTCTAGGGATGGAATTTGCTAGAAAATGCTGCTGATACCGAAGTAATGTAAGTAAAGCCTTAAATGCAGTGATAGCGACTGGTATCAGGCTTATTAATAGAGATACATACTCTTATAAAAGTGTATTTTAAAACGTTTGCTGGCATGTTTAATCGTTTTTTACATATGTTTGGTGATAAAACTTATTGGGGCCTAGTTTTTTCCACATGGCTGGCTTGAATTTTGCCTAGAAACAGTTCCCTGAGGCTTCCCACTGTTGTAATATGAGTGGGAGGGGCCTATTTTGGCGTTTTTTTTGCACAGCAAAAATTACAGACACAGACATCCAGCTTCTTCCTGCATGATCCAGGACTTCTCTGAAGGGCTCAAAAGGCTTCAAAAGTCGTATTGAGGGAGGTAAAAAGCCACAGTAGAGCTGTGGCAGTTGTTGTGACTGTTTAAAAAACGTTTTTGTCATTTGTTATTCCATTTTTGGTATTAAGGGGTTAATCATCCATTTGCAAGTGGGTGCAATGCTCTGCTAACTTATTACATACACTGTAAAAATTTCGTTAGTGTAACTGCATTTTTTCACTGTTATTTCAAAATTTGGGAAAATTTGTGTTTCTTAAAGGCGGATTTTCTAAGTCGTCAGACTTTTCATCCGGGGGAGTGGGAACTCCATCCGGAGGTGTTTGCTCAACTGGTCCATCGTTGGGGCAAACCAGAACTGGATCTCATGGCGTCTCGCCAGAACGCCAAGCTTCCTTGTTACGGATCCAGGTCCAGGGACCCGGGAGCAACGCTAATAGATGCTCTAGCAGCTCCTTGGTTCTTCAACCTGGCCTATGTGTTTCCACCGTTTCCTCTGCTCCCTCGACTGATTGCCAAAATCAAACAGGAGAGAGCATCGGTGATTCTGATAGCGCCTGCGTGGCCACGCAGGACCTGGTATGCAGACCTAGTGGACATGTCATCTCTTCCACCATGGACTCTGCCTCTGAGGCAGGACCTTCTAATACAAGGTCCTTTCAATCATCCAAATCTACTTTCTCTGAGACTGACTGCATGGAGATTGAACGCTTGATTCTATCAAGGCGTGGCTTCTCCGAGTCAGTCATTGATACCTTAATACAGGCTCGGAAGCCTGTCACCAGGAAAATCTACCATAAGATATGGCGTAAATATCTTTATTGGTGTGAATCCAAGAGTTACTCATGGGGTAAGGTTAGGATTCCTAGGATATTGTCCTTTCTCCAAGAGGGTTTGGACAAAGGCTTATCAGCTAGTTCTTTAAAAGGACAGATCTCTGCTCTGTCTATTCTTTTGCACAAGCGTCTGGCAGAAGTTCCAGACGTCCAGGCATTTTGTCAGGCTTTGGTTAGGATTAAGCCTGTGTTTAAAACTGTTGCTCCCCCGTGGAGCTTAAACTTGGTTCTTAAAGTTCTTCAGGGAGTTCCGTTTGAACCCCTTCATTCCATTGATATTAAACTTTTATCTTGGAAAGTTCTGTTTTTGATGGCTATTTCCTCGGCTCGAAGAGTCTCTGAGTTATCTGCCTTACATTGGGATTCTCCTTATCTGATTTTTCATTCAGACAAGGTAGTTCTGCGTACCAAACCTGGGTTTTTGCCTAAGGTGGTTTCTAACAGGAATATCAATCAAGAGATTGTTGTTCCATCATTGTGTCCTAATCCTTCTTCAAAGAAGGAACGTCTTTTGCATAATCTGGACGTAGTCCGTGCCTTGAAGTTTTACTTACAGGCTACTAAAGATTTTCGTCAAACATCTGCCCTGTTTGTCGTTTACTCTGGACAGAGGAGAGGTCAAAAAGCTTCGGCAACCTCTCTCTCCTTTTGGCTTCGGAGCATAATACGCTTAGCCTATGAGACTGCTGGACAGCAGCCCCCTGAAAGGATTACAGCTCATTCTACTAGAGCTGTGGCTTCCACCTGGGCCTTTAAAAATGAGGCCTCTGTTGAACAGATTTGCAAAGCTGCGACTTGGTCTTCGCTTCACACCTTTTCAAAATTTTACAAATTTGACACTTCTTCACTGCTTCTTCGGAGGCTGTTTTTGGGAGAAAGGTTCTACAGGCAGTGGTTCCTTCCGTTTAAGTTCCTGCCTTGTCCCTCCCATCATCCGTGTATTTTAGCTTTGGTATTGGTATCACACAAGTAATGGATGATCCGTGGACTGGATACACTTAACAAGAGAAAACATAATTTATGCTTACCTGATAAATTTATTTCTCTTGTAGTGTATCCAGTCCACGGCCCGCCCTGTCCTTTTAAGGCAGGTCTAAATTTTAATTAAACTACAGTCACCACTGCACCCTATGGTTTCTCCTTTCTCGTCTTGTTTCGGTCGAATGACTGGATATGGCAGTGAGGGGAGGAGCTATATAGCAGCTCTGCTGTGGGTGATCCTCTTGCAACTTCGTGTTGGGAAGGAGAATATCCCACAAGTAATGGATGATCCGTGGACTGGATACACTACAAGAGAAATAAATTTATCAGGTAAGCATAAATTATGTTATTCACCTCCTGGTCAGCAGGAGGAGGCAAAGAGCACCACAGCAGAGCTGTTAAATAGCTCCTCCCTTCCCTCCCACTCCAGTCATTCTCTTTGCCTACGTTAGTGATAGGAAGAGGTAAAGTGAGGTGTTAGTATAGATTCTTCAATCAAGAGTTTATTATTTTAAAAGTAGTGCAATATTGTGCTGCTTTGTTCTAGGGTGTAAGCTGTAGTCCAAATCAGTCTCTTCATTAGAGAAATGGTGGCTTTAGAGCAATGGGAACTTGTGAGACATAATTCTCACTGTGCCTCCCATATATTGATGCTGCTCTAATCCTGATAGCCTAAGTAAGATTACTCAGGTTTTATCTTTATCCACAGGGCTATGGGAGGGAGAGGACCTCTTAAACCTGCTGAGCTGCCCTGCTGTCGGGCAGATTTTAAAGGTAAGTGCTAACTTTTATTCTGGGTCTGAAGAAAGGAAAATTCAAGACAGAGGAAGTGTAGCACTTTACTGGGACACATATCTCCTATATATGTATAAAAGGGGATCCTGTGACAGCATATTATTAGCAGGCACTGGGGCTGAGAGAGAATTAGAAGGTGGCTTCTCTGGGGGCTTTTATAGACTAAGTATTTATACACTTGGACCGAGCTGTGAAAAGGCTCAGGAGGGGTGATTGCTTGGTGTACTACCGAACCTACGGTACTACAATTTGCCCACAGGTTTTACAAGGCAGGGTTCAGATATCTCCCGGTGGCCTAGCTATAAAAGCAATAATGGCGACCGGGAGATCGTGTGTGCTAACGCCCACGACGGGCGGGGCTATGTTTGGCGCCGTTTTTGAGCGGCACAATTTCCAGTCTCTGGGCTCCACTATAATGGGAAATCAGAGTTAAGTGTTATCACCCCCACGATGGGCGGAGCTATGTTTGAGCCGACTTAGGCGGCTCTCACTCCATTTATTCCGTTCATCGGAAGGTAGAGCGGTTATTCTTTGCTAGCTCAGTACTCAGTGCTCTCATTTAGGTGGTTCTGGATAGCGCTACAGCTGCACTCTGGATCTGTATAGGAACATGAAGTTCTAAGTGTCAATAAGTTTGTATGACATTTTAGTATATGGGATACTGATGGTTGGGCACCTCTGCAAGATTTAACTGAGGTGTAAGTAGGTATTACGATATTTGCGTGCTAATCTGGCTCATTTTTGCACACAAAGATAAAAAGTTAGTTTAAAATTTAAAGAAACAGTGACGTTTTTTTATATATTAATCTTTATTAAAAGAATTTCAGCTGTTTGTTTAATTCATCCTTTTGTGACTTAGGATGGAACAAGAGCACACAAAAAAGTTACTTTTTTAAAAAGTTAGAGACAGTAACGTTTTTTTATGTGTACATTTTTATTGAAAAATGTCTCTTTCTGAACCTACTCCTTCCAAGGCTTTTGCTTTTTAGGAGTCTGTTGACAATGGTCAATTTATGCCACAATTTTCTCCTATAGTGTCCCACTTAATGTTATAGCCCACTTGCAGTGCCCTGCGCAGGGGCGAAACTACAGGGGGTGCAGAGGTCGCAATTGCTACTGGGCCCTCAAGGGTGGGGGCCCAGCTTAAAAAAAAATTAAATTTTTTTTTTTTTTTACAATAAAAAAACGTTGACCTGCCACTGTCTGCACTGATATCATGTGAGTGTGACATGATGCTTCACTAGTGTCTCTGACTACAGGGGTTAGTGTTTCTGTTTTACCCATTGGTGTTTGTGTGTGTGTGTATGTATGTGTGTGTATGTATGTGACTGTGTGTGTGTGTGTATGTGACTGTGTATTTTTGTGGAACCAGCAAATTACAGACCTTGTTATTACAGCATGGGGGGGCAGAGGGGAAACAGTGTCAGTTTATACAGTACCACTATATATAGTACGGGGGGCTGGACCATGTCACAGACTACTGTGGTCACTTTATAAAGTACTGGGGCGGGTAGGGTCAGGCCAGTCATCTCACCGACAGATTACAGACTGTGTCACTGACTCACTATATACAGTAATAGGGGGTCAGACCATCTCACAGACTGTGGGCACAGTGTACCTCCTTTTGCAGACATGTAATCCGATTCACATTTTTTTTTCTGTGTTAAAAGTAAAAAAAAAAAAAGATATGTATCAAATTCACTTTTTTTTGGATGGGGGTGGGGGGCCCTTCTTAGATTCTTGCACCTGGGCCCTGTGGTTTCTAGTTACGCCTCTGGCCCTGCGCTTTCTCTCTCACTCCACCTGGAGTTACTCTGCATTTCATACATTACTAGAGGAATTATTCTCAATCATTTAGGACAATAGAAAATTGATTGATTCAGTAGTTGCTATTCTGAATGGTTCTGCCTTGTTACCTAAAAGAGGAAGATACTTCGGGATTATCTGGGAGAGAATTCTCAGACTCAGATGGAATAATATCTTTATTTGATCTGAAGTTGTTTTTCTTTCAGTTTTTTAGCTTGAACACCTCCATTTGTTACTTTAGGAGGTTTTAGCTACCCTGGGTGACTCTGACACTACTGGTGTAATCTATCGTGCCCAGTAAATTATAAGGAATGAAAGTCTGCACTCCCTATATTTAAGAAGATGTTTTCCCATGGCCGACTCAGCTAAGGAGGCTGGGCAAACGTTCGCTAGGGTGGAAAGGGTAGTTTCCAGCCTTACTAAGAGAACTACTATACCCTTAGAGGATAGTTTGGTTAAAGGTCTTAGGGACAAGAATTAGAAAAGGGATGTACACCAGGGTTTACAATGGCACCCAGCTGTGTACTTTGCTACCATCACTAGTGCAACGGCATATTGTTTTGATGCGTTGTCTGAAAACTCCCTTGGATGAGTTTCAGGATAGGATAAAAGTTTTCAATTTGGCTAATTCCTTTATTTTCAAATTCTTCCCTTCAAGTTATCAAACCTGGAGCATAGGTTTCTCTGTTCCAGCTCACAGAGCCCTTATGGTTAGAGCCTTGTTCTGCGGATGTATGCTCTAAGTCTAAACTTTTAGGGATTCCTTACAAGGGGAAGACCTTGGTGGGACCTGGCTTGACGGAAATAATCTCTTTTGAAATTTAAAGAATTAAAAAAAAAAATCCAAATAGCCTGCTGTTGGATCAAAGACAGCATGAAGGACAGAATGGGTTCGAGATCAAAAGTTTTTCTCCCAGAGGCAGGTTTCTGCTTTCAAAATTATCTGCAGATCAGACAAAAGAGCCCTGGGAGTGATTGTTCCATTACCAATACAGGTACAGGGTCTGTTTTTTTTTTTAATCTCAATCGGGTTGTGGTTCCCAAAAAAGGGAACCTTCAGACCACCTTTTAGATCTCAAGAGTTTAAACAAGTTTCTTAGTGTACCGTCCTTCAAGATGGAAACTATTTGTTCCATTCTTCCCTTGATCCAAGAGGGTCAATTATGACAACAGTGGAATCGTTTCAAGTTCTAAGGTTTCTCTTTCTGGACAAACGCTTCCAGTTCGTGGCTCTTCCTTTCGGTCTTGCCACAGCTCTCAAAGGCTCTGGGATCACTGTTGGCGGTGCTTCGGTTACTATTTTGAATCGATATGTAAGAGTACCAACTTTCAAGATAGTGACTATAAGGACTATTCTGCCTTTTGTTCAGCAAGGGCATTATATGTCCACAATAGACTTACAGGATGCATATCTTCATATTCTGATTCATCCGGATCACTATCAGTTCCTGAGATTCTCTTTTCTAGACAAGCATTACCAATTTGTTGCTCTTCCTTTTGGCCTAGCAACAGCTCCAAGAATCTTTTCAAAGGTTCTCGGTGCCCTACTCTTTGTAATCAAAGAGCGGGGTATTGCGGTGTTTCCTTATTTGGATGATATCTTGGTACTCGCTCAGTCTTTATGTTCTGCAGAATCTCACGTGAATCAACTAGTGTTGTTTCTTCAAAGACATGGTTGGAGGATCAATTTACCAAAAAGTTCTTTGATTCCTCAGACAATGGTAACCTTTTTAGGTTTCCAGATAGATTCAGTATCCATGACTTTGTCTCTAACAGACAAGAGACGTTTGAAATTGGTTGCAGCCTGTCGGAATCTTCAGTCTCAGTCATTCCCTTCAGTAGCTATGTGCATGGAAGTTTTAGGTCTCATGACTGCAGCATCGGACGCCATCCCCTTTGCTCGTTTTCATATGAGACCTCTCCAGCTTGGTATGCTGAATCAATGGTGCAGGGATTATACAAGGATATCACAATTAATATCCTTAAATCCCAATGTTCGACTCTCTCTGACTTGGTGGTTAGATCACCATCGTATAATTTTAGGGGCCTCTTTCGTCCGTCCAACCTGGACTGTGATCACAACAGATGCGAGTCTTTCAGGTTGGGGAGCTGTTTGGGGATCACTGACAGCACAATGGGTTTGGAACTCTCAAGAGGCGAGATTACCAATCAATATTTTGAAACTCCGTGCAATTCTCAGGGCTCTTCAGTTTTGGCCTCTGTTGAAGAGAGAACCGTTCATTTGTTTTCAGACAGACAATATCACAACTGTGGCATATGTCAATCTTCAGGGTGGGACTCACAGTCCTCAGGCTATGAAAGAAGTATCTCGGATACTTGTTTGGGCAGAATCCAGCTCCTGTCTAATTTCTGCGGTTCATATCCCAGGTATAGACAATTGGGAAGCGGATTATCTCAGTCGTCAGACTTTACATCCGGGAGAATGGTCTCTTCACCCAGATGTGTTTTCTCAAATTGTTCAGATGTGGGGGCTTCCAGAAATAGATCTGATGGATTCTAAACTAAACAAGAAACTTCCCAGGTACCTGTCCAGGGATCTTCAGGCGGAAGCAGTGGATGCGTTGACACTTCCTTGGTGTTCTCAACCTGCTTATGTTTTCCGCCTCTAGTTCTTTTTCCAAGAGTGATCTCCAAAATAATCATGGAGCAATAGTTTGTGCTGCTGGTGGCTCCAGCATGGCCTTACAGGTTTTGGTATGCGGATCTTGTTTGGATGTCCAGTTGCCAACCTTGGCCACTTCCATTAAGGCCAGACCTATCTCAAGGTCCGTTTTTCCATCAGGATCTCGAATCATTAAATTTGAAGGTATGGAAATTGAACGCTTAGTGCTTAGTCATAGAGGTTTCTCTGACTCAGTGATGAATACTATGTTGCAGGCTCGTAAATCTGTTTCTAAAAAGATTTATTATCGAGTTTGGAAGACTTATATTTCATGGTGTTCTTCTCATAAATTCTCCTGGCATTCTTTTAGAATTCCTAGAATTTTACAGTTTCTTCAGGATGGTTTGGATAAAGGTTTGTCTGCAAGTTCCTTGAAAGGACAAGTCTCTGCTCTTTCTGTTTTATTCCACAGGAAAATTGCTAAACTTCCTGATATTCATTGTTTTGTACAAGCTTTGGTTCGTATCAAGCCTGTCATTAAATCAATCTCTCCTCCTTGGAGTCTTAATTTGGTTTTGAAGGCTTTGCAGGCTCCTCCATTTGAGCCTATGCATTCTTTGGACATTAAACTACTTTCCTGGAAAGTGTTGTTCCTTTTGGCCATCTCTTCTGCTAGAAGAGTTTCTGAATTATCCGCTCTCTTGTGAATATCCTTTTCGGATTTTTCATCAGGATAAGGCAGTTTTGCGGACTTCATTTAAATTGTTACCTAAGGTTGTGAATTCTAACAACATTAATAGAGAAATTGTTGTCCCTTCTTTGTGTCCTAATCCTAAGAATTCTTTGGAGATATCTTTACATTCTTTGGATGTGGTGAGAGCTCTGAAATATTATGTTGAAGCCACTAAAGATTTCAGGAAGACTTCTAGTCTATTCCATTTTCTTTTCTGGTTCTAGGAAAGGTCAGAAGGCTTCTGCCGTTTCTTTGGCATTGTGGTTAAAGCTTTTGATTCATCAAGCTTATGTGGAGTCGGGTAAAGCCCCGCCTCAGAGAATTACAGCTCATTCTACTAGATAAGTTTCCACTTCTTGGGCTTTTAATAATGAAGCTACGGTTGATCAGATTAGCAAAGCAGCATCTTGGTCTTTTTTGCATACATTTACTAAATTCTACCATTTTGATGTGTTTGCTTCTTCGGAAGCAGTTTTTGGTACGAAAGTTCTTTGGGCAGCTGTTTCAGTTTGATTCTTCTGCTTATGATTTAAGTTTTTATTTTTATTTTTTGAGAATAAACTTATATTTGGGTTGTGGATTTATTTTTTTCAGCAAAATTGCTGTTTTTGTTTTGTCCCTCTCTAGTGACTCTTGCGTGGCGTTCCACATCTTGGGTATTGCTATCCCATACGTCACTAGCTCATGGACTTTTGCCAATTACATGAAAGAAAACATAATTTATGTAAGAACTTACCTGATAAATTAATTTCTTTCATATTGGCAAGAGTCCATGAGGCCCACCCTTTTTTATGGTGGTTATGATTTTTTTGTATAAAGCACAATTATTTCCAAATTCCTTTGTTGATGCTTTTTACTCCTTTCTTTATCACCCCACTTCTTGGCTATTCGTTAAACTGAATTGTGGGTGTGGTGAGGGGTGTATTTATAGGCATTTTGAGGTTTGGGAAACTTTGCCCCTCCTGGTAGGATTGCATATCCCATACATCACTAGCTCATGGACTCTTGCCAATATGAAAGAAATTAATTTATCAGGTAAGTTCTTACATAAATTATGTTTTTATCCAAGCGGGGGTTCTCTGACTCGGTCATAGAGACCATGATTCAGGCTCGTAAGCCTGTATCTAGAAGGATTTACCATAAGATTTGGCGTAAATATCTCTATTGGTGTGAATCCAAGGGCTACTCATGGAGTAGTTAGGATTCCTAGAATTTTGTCTCTTCTCCAAGAGGGTTTGGAGAAAGGTTTATCGACGAGTTCCCTATAGGGGTAAATCTCAGCCTTATCTATTCTGTTACACAAACGTCTGGTGGATGTCCCAGATGTACAATAATTTTGCCAGGCCTTGGTCAGGATCAGGCCTGTGTTCAAACCAGTTACTCCTCCATGGAGTCTTAATTTAGTTCTCAAAGTGCTTCAAGAGGTTCCGTTTGAGCCTATGCATTCCTTAGATATTAAGTTGTTATCTTGGAAAGTTTTATTTCTTGTTGCTATTTCTTCAGCTTGTAGAGTCAGAGCTCTCAGCATTAAAGTACGAATCTCCTTACCTTATTTTCCATTCAGATAAGGGAGTTTTACGTACTAAATTAGAATTTCTTCCTAAGGTTGTTTCTGATCGGAACATTAATCAGGAAATTGTTGTTCCTTCTTTGTGTCCTAATCCTTCTCAGGAAGAACGACTTCTGCACAATTTAGACGTGGTCCGTGCTTTAAAGTTTTACTTGCAGGCGACTAAGGACTTTCGTCAGTCTTTTGCCTTGTTTGTGATTTTCTCGGGAAAATGTAAGGGACAGAAAGCCACGGCTACTTCTCTTTCTTTATGGCTGAAGAGTATCATACGTTTTGTTTATGAAACTGCTGGACAGCATCTTCCAGAGAGAGTTACGGCTCATTCCACGAGGGCTGTTGCTTCCTCATGGGCATTCAAAAATGAAGCTTCTGTGGAACAGATTTGCAAGGCTGCAACTTGGTCCTCTCTTCACACTTTTTCAAAATTTTACAAATTTGACACTTTTGCCTCGGCTGAGGCCACTTTTTGGAGAAAGGTTCTTCAAGCAGTGGTGCCTTCCGTTTAGGTTCCCTGTCTTGTCCCTCCCGTATCATCTGTGTACTCTAGCTTGGGTATTGGATCCCATTAGTAATTAAGATGATCCGTGGACTTGTGTCTTAAAAAAGAAAAGAAAATGTATGCTTACCTGATACATTTATTTATTTTTTGACACAGAGTCCACGGCCCGTCCTGTTCTTGTAAGACAGGGTTTGGGTTATTGTAAACTTCAGACACCTGCACCTTGGCTTTTCCTTTCTCTTCCTAACTTCGATTGAATGACTGGAGTGGGAGGGAAGGGAGGAGCTATTTAACAGCTCTGCTGTGGTGCTCTTTGCCTCCTCCTGCTGACCAGGAGGTGAATATCCCATTAGTAATTAAGATGATCCGTGGACTCATTGTGTCAAAAAAGAAATAAATTTATCAGGTAAGCATAAATTTTCTTATTCTTTTTTAAAGACCACCAGTAGCTTTCAGGAACTGTAAGTGGTTGAACATCTCTTCCATATTGCTTTATATGTTTACCACAATAAATTAAATTGTTATAGTGACACAGTAATAGAAAAATTGTTTAAAAAAACCTGGAAACCTTTATACAACGGCCATATTATTGATGCAGCTTTTTATGTAAGCAAAAGTTTATTTTTTCCACTGTACATTAATGCATTGGCATAATTCTGTGGTTACATTTTGAAAATTTGACTTGGTCCCTGTAATTGAAATTCTCTGCAATTTCAAAATGTCAGAGATTAAATTTAGCCAGTTTAAGCCAGTGATAAAATAGCAGTTCTGTAATAGCTTGGTACTGGCTTTCAGTAAATGTTTTTATACTCTTCCCTTTCTGTGTACTGATCAGAGATTTTCTTCTTGACATTTGTTTGGCACAGTAAAACTGAGAACATAAGTGGTTGTGTTTAGTTGAAAAGATTTAATCAACCGACTCCAGTATCACCTGTCTGAGAATTGTTTACCTCGTCTAATCTTTTGTGTGTGTTTAGTATTCTTTAATGCTCTCTTGTTTTTCAATTATCTATGTACTGGTTGTGTTGTCTATGTGCCCCTTTTTCACTGGGTGCATTGTCTATGTGCCCCTTCTTATGCACCCTCCTTTTTTCCCCCTCAGGATGTGGGGTATCCAGAATTCCTAAATATCCGTCCATACATGTCTCAGAGCACTGGAGACCCTGTCATGTATGCGCTTTATGCTGTCCTGGTACATTCTGGGTACAGCTGTCATGCAGGCCACTACTACTGCTACGTGAAGGTAAGTTGAATATAGTCTTGACTATTTATTCTCTTAGAAAATCCTTGTGGGAATGAGCAATTTCTGTCAAAATGTACTTATGGTAACTAGTTTTATATACTGACTATAGTCTTAAATTCTTATATTCCATCTACAGGCCAGCAGCGGGCAGTGGTACCAGATGAATGATTCCCTTGTTCACTCCAGTAACATCAAAGTGGTACTGAACCAGCAGGCTTATGTTCTCTTCTACCTGAGGTATGCCTGTTGTATAGCAGCACCCATCAGGCTGTGCAGCCATCCTTACATTTTAAATCTCACGTGGGAGGGTCTTGTTTGGACTGGGATTTTACATGTTGTTTGGCCTTTGTCTTTGTGATGTGATACTTTTGCTCCCTCCACACTGTATTGTGATTTTGATGTCCAGCTGTTCTATATACAATTATCCATCTGTTGTCTTCATTGATAGGCCTCTGTTTTACAGTCTCTGTGAGATTCAGTTGGTTAAAATTTCCCACCTTCATAGGTTTGGTCTCTTTGAGATATGGGATGGTCACGGTATCCCAGTTGTGCATGCCTGTCTGTGGAGTTAAGTGTTTCTGCACTGTATGTGAACGTCTGTAGGGCTTGGATTGGGCAGAACACACTTGGGTTGCAGTGGTTCTTCTGTGTCTAATTGTCCGTGGGATATCAGTGGGTTAGACTGTATAGTTTAATAATCTTATCACCTAATATTTCGTAGTTTCTGTAGGACTGTCTCTTTCAGTGATGATCATTCTCCATCGTCTGTATTTCTACTGTCTTTCTGTTTTTTGTTTTTTCCTATTATGGTTATATTTAAATCCTTTCTGTCTTCTATTCTATCCAGACCAGACATTAAGTAGTATTCTACAAATCTTGGACAAGGTAGAAACTATTTGAAGGTGTTCAGTTGGCTCTTCTGAACGAGAGACACAGCAAAACCCCAGATGTACATTTCGGCCTAGTCAGTGAGGTGCAGCCATATCCCTCTAGGCACACTGAGCAACGGGTCCACGTCTGGTTCCCCCACATCACCCTTAGGGAGACTTCCTTCAGGGTTATAAATTGCTTGTACAAAAAGAGAAAAGGGCTCAACCTGGGAACAAAAAATAGCTTGTTTTATGGCTAGTTACCACCCTAGAAGCAGCCTCTTTTTGCTCAACATGTGCCTTTCACAGAGAAGAACTTTCCTCACTATCTAGATATCTCTTCAACAAAGAATAACATAATAACAAAGCAAATTTGATAATATAAGTAAATAAGAAACTTTTTTTTAAATTTGTATGATATATCTGAATCATGAAGGAAAAAATGTAGTTCCCACTCTCTCTAGCTTTCTTGTAGTCCTAATTCTAGAACGTTTACGGCACAAAACAGAAATATATATGAATGTGTGTATATGTATTAAAGACATCTACTTTGTTAGATTGGTTAGAAGAAACCCCAAATATTATAGATCGACTTTCAGATTGTGTATGGAAGAAAAACAAAATGTTTATGTATATAAATGTCTCAATTTGCCTATTCTTCTGGCTCAGTGTCTGCGGAGTCTCAGCTAGTATATGACTTTATTTGGTCTGGCCTGGTGTCAGTCCCTATTGATTTGTATTTTATGTCTTCTGGTTTGAACTGTTACATTCTTCCTCATTTGCATGTGGTTTCTCCAAATCAAAACTGGTCACATTCTCTATGCTCCTGTATGTGGTTCTCTTTTTGTTTTTTTATATAAAAGGGACATGAAACCCAACATTTTTCTTTCATAATTATGATAGAGAGCACCTTTTCTCCAACATAGGTGTGTCCGGTCCACGGCGTCATCCTTACTTGTGGGATATTCTCTTCCCCAACAGGAAATGGCAAAGAGCCCAGCAAAGCTGGTCACATGATCCCTCCTAGGCTCCGCCTACCCCAGTCATTCTCTTTGTCGTTGCACAGGCAACATCTCCACGGAGATGGTTAAGAGTTTTTTGGTGTTTAAATGTAGTTTTTATTCTTCAATCAATAGTTTATTTTAAAATAGTGCTGGTATGTACTATTTACTCTGAAACAGAAAAGAGATGAAGATTTCTGTTTGTAAGAGGAAGATGATTTTAGCAACCGTTACTAAAATCGATGGCTGTTTCCACACAGGACTGTTGAGATGAATTAACTTCAGTTGGGGGAAACAGTGGGCAGACTTTGCTGCTTGAGGTATGACATATTTCTAACAAGACTTGGTAATGCTGGAAGCTGTCATTTTCCCTATGGGAACCGGTAAGCCATTTTCTTAGTTTAGTATAAGAATAAAGGGCTTCACAAGGGCTTTAAAGACTGGTAGACATTTTTCTGGGCTAAAACGATTACTTTACAAGTATATTTAGTGGATTATAACTATAAATAGTTCTTTTAATCTTGGGGATGTATTAAAAAAAACGGCAGGCACTGTATTGGACACCTTTTTCACTGGGGGCCTTTTCTAGTCATAGGCAGAGCCTCATTTTCGCGCCACTAATGCGCAGTTGTTTTTGGAAAGCAAGGCATGCAGATGCATGTGTGAGGAGCTAAGAACCACTGAAAAAGCTTATTGAAGGCGTCATTTGGTATGTTTGAAAGCCAAGGTTCCTCCCCATTTAAATATATGTGATGAATGTGACATAGTGTCCAAACAAAGTAGGGACAATGATGCCACTGATAATGATGTTGCCCAAGATGATTCTTCAAGCGAGGGGAGTAAGCATGGTACTGCATCATCCCCTTCTGTGTCTACACCAGTCTTGCCCACACAAGAGGTCCCTAGTACATCTAGTGCGCCAATCCTTCTTACTATGCAACAATTAACGGCTGTAATGGATAATTCTATTAAAAACATTTTGTCCAAAATGCCCTCTTATCAGAGAAAGCGCGATTGCTCTGTTTTAGATACTGAAGAGCATGAGGACGCTGATGATAATGGTTCTGACATACCCTCACACCAATCTGAAGGGGCCAGGAGGGAGGTTTTGTCTGAGGGAGAAATTTCAGATTCAGGAAAAATTTCTCAACAAGCTGAACCTGATGTTATTACTTTTAAATTTAAATTAGAACATCTCCGCGCTCTGCTTAAGGAGGTGTTATCTACTCTGGATGATTGTGACAATTTGGTCATTCCAGAGAAATTATGTAAGATGGACAAGTTCCTAGAGGTCCCGGTGCCCCCCGATGCTTTTCCTATACCCAAGCGGGTGGCGGACATTGTAAATAAGGAATGGGAAAGGCCCGGCATACCTTTTGTTCCTCCCCCTATATTTAAGAAATTATTTCCTATGGTCGACCCCAGAAAGGACTTATGGCAGACAGTCCCCAAGGTCGAGGGGGCGGTTTCTACTCTAAACAAACACACTACTATCCCTATAGAAGATAGTTGTGCTTTCAAAGATCCTATGGATAAAAAATTAGAGGGTTTGCTTAAAAAGATGTTTGTTCAGCAAGGTTACCTTCTACAACCAATTTCATGCATTGTTCCTGTCACTACAGCAGCGTGTTTCTGGTTCAAAGAACTAGAAAAGTCGCTCAATAAAGAATCTTCGTATGAGGAGGTTATGGACAGAGTTCAAGCACTTAAATTGGCTAACTCTTTTATCTTAGACGCCACTTTGCAATTAGCTAGATTAGCAGCGAAAAATTCAGGTTTTGCTATTGTGGCGCGCAGAGCGCTTTGGCTAAAGTCTTGGTCAGTGGATGTGTCCTCCAAGAACAAATTGCTTAACATCCCTTTCAAGGGTAAAACGCTGTTTGGCCCTGACTTGAAAGAGATTATTTCAGACATCACTGGGGGAAAGGGCCACGCCCTTCCTCAGGATAGGTCTTTTAAGGCTAAAAATAAGCCAAATTTTCGTCCCTTTCGCAGAAACGGACCAGCCTCAAATTCTACACCCTCTAAGCAAGAGGGTAATAGTTCTCAAACCAAACCAGCCTGGAGACCGATGCAAGGCTGGAACAAGGGTAAGCAGGCCAAGAAACCTGCCACTGCTACTAAAACAGCATGAAGTGTTGGCCCCCGATCCGGGACCGGATCTTGTGGGGGGCAGACTCTCTCTCTTTGCTCAGGCTTGGGCAAGAGATGTTCAGGATCCTTGGGCGCTAGAAATAGTTTCTCAAGGTTATCTCCTGGAATTCAAGGAACTACCCCCAAGGGGGAGGTTCCACAGGTCTCAATTGTCTTCAAACCAAATAAAAAGACAGGCATTCTTACATTGTGTAGAAGACCTGTTAAGAATGGGAGTGATTCATCCTGTTCCATTAGGAGAACAAGGGATGGGGTTTTACTCCAATCTGTTCATAGTTCCCAAAAAAGAAGGAACATTCAGACCAATTTTAGATCTCAAGATTCTAAACAAATTTCTCAGGGTTCCATCGTTCAAAATGGAAACCATTCGAACAATTCTTCCTACCATCCAGGAAGGTCAATTCATGACCACGGTGGATTTAAAGGATGCGTATCTACATATTCCTATCCACAAGGAACATCATCGGTTCCTAAGGTTCGCCTTTCTGGACAAGCATTACCAGTTTGTGGCACTTCCATTCGGATTAGCCACTGCTCCAAGGATTTTCACAAAGGTACTAGGGTCCCTTCTAGCGGTGCTAAGACCAAGGGGCATTGCAGTAGTACCTTACTTGGACGACATACTGATTCAAGCGTCGTCTCTGTCAAAAGCAAAGGCTCATACGGACATTGTCCTAGCCTTTCTCAGATCTCACGGGTGGAAAGTGAACATAGAAAAAAGTTCTCTGTCCCCGTCAACAAGAGTTCCCTTCTTGGGAACAATAATAGACTCCTTAGAAATGAAGATTTTTCTGACAGAGGCCAGAAAATCAAAACTTCTAAGCTCTTGTCAAGTACTTCATTCTGTTCTTCTTCCTTCCATAGCGCAGTGCATGGAAGTAATAGGTTTGATGGTTGCGGCAATGGACATAGTTCCTTTTGCGCGAATTCATCTAAGACCATTACAACTCTGCATGCTCAGACAGTGGAATGGGGATTATACAGACTTGTCTCCGACGATCCAAGTAGATCAAAGATCCAGAGACTCACTCCGTTGGTGGCTGAACCTGGACAATCTGTCACAGGGAATGAGCTTCCGCAGGCCAGAGTGGGTCATTGTCACGACCGACGCCAGTCTGGTGGGCTGGGGCGCGGTCTGGGAACCCCTGAAAGCTCAGGGTCTATGGTCTCGGGAAGAATCTCTTCTCCCGATAAACATTCTGGAACTGAGAGCGATATTCAATGCTCTCAAAGCTTCGCCTCAACTAACAAAGGCCAAATTCATAAGGTTTCAATCAGACAACATGACGACTGTTGCATATATCAACCATCAGGGGGGAACAAGGAGTTCCCTGGCGATGGAGGAAGTGACCAAAATAATTCAATGGGCGGAGAATCACTCGTGCAACTTGTCTGCAATCCACATCCCAGGAGTGGAAAATTGGGAAGCGGATTTTCTGAGTCGTCAGACTTTCCATCCGGGGGAGTGGGAACTCCATCCGGAAATCTTTGCCCAAATAACTCAATTATGGGGCATTCCAGACATGGACCTGATGGCGTCTCATCAGAACTTCAAGGTTCCTTGCTACGGGTCCAGATCCAGGGATCCCAAGGCGACTCTAGTAGATGCACTGATAGCGCCTTGGACCTTCAACCTAGCTTATGTATTCCCGCCGTTTCCTCTCATTCCCAGGCTGGTAGCCAGGATCAATCGGGAGAGGGCTTCGGTGATCTTGATAGCTCCTGCGTGGCCACGCAGAACTTGGTATGCAGACCTGGTGAATATGTCATCGGCTCCACCATGGAAGCTACCTTTGAGACAGGACCTTCTTGTTCAAGGTCCATTCGAACATCCGAATCTGGCTTCACTCCAACTGACTGCTTGGAGATTGAACGCTTGATTTTATCAAAGCGTGGGTTTTCAGATTCTGTCATTGATACTCTTATCCAGGCTAGAAAGCCTGTAACTAGGAAAATTTACCATAAAATATGGAAAAAATATATCTGTTGGTGTGAATCTAAAGGATTCCCATGGAACAAGATAAAAATTCCTAAGATTCTATCCTTTCTACAAGAGGGTTTGGAGAAAGGATTATCTGCAAGTTCTTTGAAGGGACAGATTTCTGCTTTATCTGTTTTACTTCACAAAAAGCTGGCGGCTGTGCCAGATGTTCAAGCTTTTGTTCAGGCTCTGGTTAGAATCAAGCCTGTTTACAAACCTTTGACTCCTCCTTGGAGTCTCAATTTAGTTCTTTCAGTTCTTCAAGGGGTTCCGTTTGAACCCTTACATTCCGTAGATATTAAGTTACTATCTTGGAAAGTTTTGTTTTTGGTTGCAATTTCTTCTGCTAGAAGAGTTTCAGAGTTATCTGCTCTGCAGTGTTCTCCTCCTTATCTGGTGTTCCATGCAGATAAGGTGGTTTTGCGTACTAAACCTGGTTTTCTTCCGAAAGTTGTTTCTAACAAAAACATTAACCAGGAGATAGTTGTGCCTTCTTTGTGTCCGAATCCAGTTTCAAAGAAGGAACGTTTGTTACACAATTTGGATGTAGTTCGTGCTCTAAAATTCTATTTAGAGGCTACAAAGGATTTCAGACAAACATCTTCTTTGTTTGTTGTTTATTCTGGTAAAAGGAGAGGTCAAAAAGCAACTTCTACCTCTCTCTCTTTTTGGCTTAAAAGCATCATCCGATTGGCTTATGAGACTGCCGGACGGCAGCCTCCTGAAAGAATCACAGCTCACTCCACTAGGGCTGTGGCTTCCACTTGGGCCTTCAAGAACGAGGCTTCTGTTGATCAAATATGTAAGGCAGCGACTTGGTCTTCACTGCACACTTTTACCAAATTTTACAAATTTGATACTTTTGCTTCTTCTGAGGCTATTTTTGGGAGAAAGGTTTTGCAAGCCGTGGTGCCTTCCATCTAGGTGACCTGATTTGCTCCCTCC
The DNA here is from genome assembly GCF_027579735.1 of Bombina bombina. Classification (NCBI taxonomy): domain Eukaryota; kingdom Metazoa; phylum Chordata; class Amphibia; order Anura; family Bombinatoridae; genus Bombina; species Bombina bombina. The sequence goes on along the minus strand of NC_069499.1, from coordinate 1,458,341,270 downwards.
CATCATCCGTGTCCTAAAGCTTTGGTATTGGTTCCCACAAGTAAGGATGACGCCGTGGACCGGACACACCTATGTTGGAGAAAACAGAATTTATGCTTACCTGATAAATTACTTTCTCCAACGGTGTGTCCGGTCCACGGCCCGCCCTGGTTTTTTTAATCGGGTCTGATGAATTATTTTCTCTAACTACAGTCACCACGGTATCATATGATTTCTCCTATGCATATTCCTCCTTTACGTCGGTCGAATGACTGGGGTAGGCGGAGCCTAGGAGGGATCATGTGACCAGCTTTGCTGGGCTCTTTGCCATTTCCTGTTGGGGAAGAGAATATCCCACAAGTAAGGATGACGCCGTGGACCGGACACACCGTTGGAGAAAGTAATTTATCAGGTAAGCATAAATTCTGTTTTTTAAAGAACTTTCCAATTTACTTCTATTATCAAATGTGTTCATTCTCCTGGTATCCTTTATTGAAGAAGCAGCAATGCATTACTGGGAACTAGTTAACGCATTGGGTGAGCCAATAACATGAGGCATATAAGTGCAGCATCCAATCAGCAGCTCGTGAGCCTATCTAGATATCCTTTTCAGGAAAGAATACCATGAGAACAAAACAAATTAGACAATAGAGTTCATTTGGAAAGCCGTTTAAAATCATTCTCTATCTGAATCATGAAAGAAAAAAACTTGGGTTTCATGTCCCTTTAAGCTATATGTTGGGTCAGAACTGATCACATTCTCCCTGTTTTGTGTTTGGTCTATTTTCGGCCTGAGTCTATCAAAGTACCTTTTTATGTCAAATTACCACCCCAATATGTGACTTTCTCTTTGAGTTCTGTGTTGTTTACGGTTATTAAATGGACAGGAAACCCCAGTTTACTTCTATTATCAAATTTTCTTCATTTCCATCATATTCTGTGTTGGAGATACCTAGGTAGGCATTTGGATCACTACATGGTAGGAAATGATGCTGCCATCTAGTGCTCTTGCAAATGGATAACATTCTTGCAAAACTGCTGCCATATAGTGCTCTGAAAATGGGCCAGCTACTAAGCATATGTCCCTACTTTTTAACAAAAGATACCAAGAGAACAAATAAAATATGATAATAGAAGTAAATTAGAAAGTTGTTTAAAATCGCATGCTTTATGTAAATCATGAAAGACATTTTTTTTTATTTCATATCCCTTTTAATGAATATATTAATCAATATGTGACTGTGTCAACTGATAATAAGTTTCTTGATTATTTTATTTTTCACTTTTAGGATCCCAGATTCCAAAAAGGCTTGTGATGGTTCTATGTGTAAGGTGACTGCTCCTCCAATAGTGCGTCCAAGTTCTGTCCCACCTAGCATAAAGAAGACTATTTCTAATGGCAACCTTTCTTCACCTCTTATTGGGAAGGTGGGTGAAAAATACTTGGGCATTTCTCAAGTCTTATGGAATGTTTGAGGGGGCAAGTCTGAAGTAGGATATTACTCCCAAGTTGTGGGGTAGTTTTTTGGTTTTTTTTTAGCCTCTTTGTAAGTATGGCAATATGTGCTTGGTCTTTCTCTTTCAGAGGCCTGATGGATTACAGATAAAGAGACCAACTGCTTTGGAGGAGATAGGTGTACCAGTTTCTCGGCCATCTTTTTCTTCTGGGATTAAAGCATTGAATGGAACTTCTCGTCCCAGGCCACTGAGTGCTGGTCCATCACCTAAGCTGAGCTCAAAGCCTCTCCATGCTCCTTTTATTCTGGATGACCCTCTAAACAGAGTAAAGAAGCCACCATTGTGTACAAGTGATGACAAAAACAAGCAAGAGAATGCTAAGCATAGCTGGGAGACCACAGACATCAGCCCATCTCTGTCGCCCAAAACTCCAACCAGGAACCCAGAACACCAGATTGAAGCTGCTAAGGAAACTCAGGAGGAGAGGAATGACATGCCTAGATCAGATTCGCTCGCCAACAGCACAGATTCTTCCTTAAGTCCCCTCATGGAAAAGAACACTTCGTCCAACAGCTGCCCCCCACACAGTCCGGGGGAGATGGATTCAGACAGTTTAGCAGAGACTAAGGCTCCAAAATCAAAATCTCCTTCCTTAGCAAGTGTATGTGAGGCTTTAACTACAATGTCACCACCACCTGCAAAGAAGCTGGCACTGTCTGCCAAAAAGGTGAGAAGGGGGAGAGCCTGGGCTGCATCTCCTATAGATAGCATATGACGGCGGGCTGGCCTGCTTGTCAATACCACCCCATATTGCTTCATTCTTTCATCATTGGCAGCTATACATTCTTGTAACTGTATTGACTGTTACCATTTCTCCCAAAATCTGTACATTTAAATCACCACACCCTCTATAAATTAGTTCTTAACATTTCCTGCTCAGTGGATACATTTGTTCTTGTGTTCTCCTTTGCTTTGCAATGTATAACTTGTTATAAGATTTTGAAACGTAGCACAGTGGCAATTGTGGCATGTTAGTAAAGGGCTTGACAAAATGCAAGAGCCACAGATTGTACAACAGTACTATTGGCTTCTCAATGTTCTTGTTGGCTCCTACATTTGCAATAGGTTTGTCAGCAATTTATTTTCTTATGCTTTTTAGCTGCAAGAGGGGGAATCTTTACACCCTACAGTTAGGCTTAAAAAAAAAAAGCACTATGTTTGTTTTCCCCAGTGCAAAGTTTTAACTATTGTGCCTCTGGGTTCCACATGCTGTTCGGTGGTAGCGTAGAAACCGATTTTGCTGTTTCACATCTTATTTTCTTTTTTTATTTCTTTTTTTGTTTTTCTTCTTCTTTTTTTTTTTTTTTTAATTTAAAGCTTTTTTTATTTTCTAACTAAAACTCTTCTTCCATCCCATCACTGTTCCTTTCACTTTTTTTGTTTTCATTTTTACTTTCGTCCTTCTTTTCTGTCCCTCCATATTTATTCATTTTTTTACTTTGGTTACAAAAACCCCCATTTTTTCTTTAGACCACCAAGATTTTATTTATGTCAATAACTGCAGGGCAGCATGCTGCAGAGGGAAAACAGAAATGACGCTTATTCCCCTTCTCGCTCATCCCTCATCACTGGTCCTGCTTGTCCCGCATCCCCCGGTCCCACCTCACCTCGGCTGCTCCATAAACATCGGTAAGTGTTGCCCACCATTTCACTAGATTATTTTATAGACTAAGTTCCTTCCTTGATATCTGTCTTTCATGTCAATTACAGTTAAAGAGATAGAGAATACAATTTTAAAGATTTTTTTTTTTTTTTTTTACTTCTATTATCTAATTTGCTTTTCGTTCTTGAAAAGCATATCTAGGTATGCTCAGGAGCTGGGAGTTAGCTGTTGATTGGTGGCTACACATATGTGTTGTCATTAACGTACTGATGTGTTCAGCTAGTCCTAGTAGTCCAATAAAGGATACCAAGTGAATGAAGCAAAATTGATGATGGAAGTAAACATGAAAATTGTTTAACATGGTATGCTCTATCTGAATCATGAAATAAACATTTTGGGTTTTCTTTCCCTCTTAAGCTTTCCCGGTGTAAATTAGGAAGGAACATGTACAAATGTTCTAATAAGGATTTCCTAGTTTAAAACATCTTTCCTAATGAGGAAAATGGCTCTATGTGCTCACAGGGCTGGAGAATTCCAGTTATCCCGGACTAATAAATAAATACAAGTGGTGGCAGATTTGTAAACTGTAAGATATTTAGAGCACTGCCTTCCTATTCCTGTACTAGTTTCTCCAACATTGGTGTGTCCGGTCCACGGCGTCATCCTTACTTGTGGGAATATCTCTTCCCCAACAGGAAATGGCAAAGAGTCCCAGCAAAAGCTGTCCATATAGTCCCTCCTAGGCTCCGCCCACCCCAGTCATTCTCTTTGCCGTTGCACAGGCAACATCTCCACGGAGATGGTTAAGAGTATGTGGTGTTTAGTTGTAGTTTTTTATTCTACTATCAAGAGTTTGTTATTTTAAAATAGTGCTGGTATGTACTATTTACTCTGAAACAGAAAAAGATGAAGAGTTCTGTTTGTGAGAGGAAGATGATTTTAGCAGCAGTAACTAAAATAGTTTGCTGTTTCCACATAGGACTGTTGAGATGAAGTAACTTCAGTTGGGGGAAACAGTTAGCAGACTTTTCTGCTTAAGGTATGACTAGCCATATTTCTAACAAGACTGTGTAATGCTGGAAGGCTGTCATTTTCCCCTCATGGGGACCGGTAAGCCATTTTCTTAGTCTCAAACAGAATAAAGGGCTTAATATGGGCTATAAAATTGGTAGACACTTTTATGGGCAAAATCGATTGCTTTATTTGAGCATTTTATACATGTTTATGTTTGAAATTCACACTTATAAGCTTGGGGAACGTTTTTTAACGTCAGGCACTGAGTTAGACACCTTTCCAGTCAGGAAGGGCCTTCCCAGTTGTAGGCTGAGCCTCATTTTCGCGCCATTACTGCGCAGTTACTTTTGAGAGCAAGACATGCAGATGCATGTGTGAGGATCTGAAAGTAGTTGGAAAGGTTCCTAGAAGGCTTCATTTGGTATCGTATTCCCCCCTGGGTTTGGTAGAGTAGCAGCAAAGGCTGTAGCTGGGACTGTAGAGGGGTTAAAACTGTAACCGGCTCCGGTTTCTTTATTTTAAGGGTTAAAGCTCTGAAATTTGGTGTGCAATACTTTTAATGCTTTAAGACACTGTGGTGAAAATTTGGTAAATTTTGAACAATTCCTTCATACTTTTTCACATATTCAGTAATAAAGTGTGCACTGTTTAAAATTTAAAGAGACAGTAACGTTTTTGTTGTAAAACGGTTTTTGTGCTTTATTGACAAGTTTAAGCCTGTTTAACATGTCTGTACCTTCAGATAAGCTATGTTCTATATGTATGAAAGTCAATGTGTCTCCCCCTTCAAAATTGTGTGATAATTGTGCCATAGCGTCCAAACAAAGTAAGGACAGTACTGCCACAGATAGTAAAGTTGCCCAAGATGATTCATCAGATGAAGGGAGTAGACATAGTTCTACATCATCTCCTTCTGTGTCTACGCCAGTTTTGCCCACGCAGGAGGCCCCTAGTACTTCTAGCGCGCCAATGCTTATTACTTTGCAACAATTGACGGCAGTAATGGATAACTCCATAGCAAATATTTTATCCAAAATGCCTGCATATCAGAGAAAGCGCGATTGCTCTGTTTTAAACACTGAAGAGCAGGAGGGCGCTGATGATAATTGCTCTGTCATACCCTCACACCAATCTGAAGGGGCCATGAGGGAGGTTTTGTCAGATGGGGAAATTTCAGATTCAGGAAAAATTTCTCAACAGGCTGAACCTGATGTTGTGACATTTAAATTTAAATTAGAGCATTTCCGCGCACTGCTTAAGGAGGTGTTATCTACTCTGGATGATTTTGACAACCTGGTCATTCCAGAAAAATTATGCAAGATGGACAAGTTCCTAGAGGTTCCGGTGCACCCCGACGCTTTTCCTATACCCAAGCGGGTGGCGGACATAGTGAATAAGGAGTGGGAGAAGCCCGGCATACCTTTTGTCCCCCCTCCTATATTTAAGAAATTATTTCCCATGGTCGACCCCAGAAAGGACTTATGGCAGACAGTCCCTAAGGTCGAGGGGGCAGTTTCTACTCTAAACAAGCGTACTACTATCCCTATCGAGGATAATTGTGCTTTCAAAGATCCTATGGATAAAAAATTGGAAGGTTTGCTTAAAAAGATTTTTGTTCAGCAAGGTTACCTCCTGCAACCCATTTCGTGCATTGTTCCTGTCACTACAGCAGCGTGGTTCTGGTTCGAGGAACTAGAAAAGTCGCTCAGTAGAGAAACTCCGTATGAGGAGGTTATGGACAGAGTTCACGCACTTAAGTTGGCTAATTCTTTTATTTTAGATGCCGCTTTGCAATTAGCTAGATTAGCCACAAAAAATTCAGGGTTTGCAATTGTGGCGCGCAGAGCGCTTTGGCTAAAGTCTTGGTCAGCGGATGTATCTTCCAAGACAAAATTGCTTAATATCCCCTTCAAGGGTAAAACTCTTTTTGGGCCAGAATTGAAAGAGATTATCTCAGACATCACTGGGGGAAAGGGCCACGCCCTCCCACAAGATAGGCCTTTCAAAGCCAAGAATAAGTCTAATTTTCGTTCCTTTCACAATTTCAGGAATGGACCGGCCTCTAATTCCGCATCCTCTAAGCAAGAGGGTAATGCTTCACAAACCAAGCCAGCCTGGAAACCGATGCAAGGCTGGAACATGGGTAAGCAGGCCAAGAAGCCTGCTGCTGCTAACAAAACAGCATGAAGGAGTAGCCCCCGATCCGGGACCGGATCTAGTAGGGGACAGACTCTCTCTCTTTGGTCAGGCTTGGGCAAGAGATGTTCAGGATCCCTGGGCACTAGAAATAGTCTCTCAGGGTTATCTTCTGGAATTCAAGGAACTACCCCCAAGGGGAAGGTTCCACATGTCTCACTTATCCTCAAACCAAATAAAGAGACAGGCATTCTTACATTGTGTAGAAGACCTGTTAAAAATGGGAGTGATACACCCAGTTCCAACGGCGGAACAGAGGATGGGATGTTACTCAAATCTGTTTGTAGTTCCCAAAAAAGAGGGAACTTTCAGACCAATTCTGGATTTAAAGATCCTAAACAAATTTCTCAGGGTTCCATCGTTCAAAATGGAAACCATTCGAACGATTCTACCTACAATCCAGGAAGGTCAATTTATGACTACCGTGGATCTAAAGGATGCGTATCTACATATTCCTATCCACATGGATCATCATCAGTTCCTAAGGTTCGCTTTTCTGGACAAACATTAACAGTTTGTGGCCCTCCCATTCGGGTTAGCCACTGCTCCAAGGATTTTCACAAAGGTACTCGGGTCCCTTCTAGCGGTTCTAAGACCAAGGGGCATTGCAGTAGTACCTTACTTGGACGACATTCTAATACAAGCGTCGTCTCTTTCAAAGGCAAAGGCTCACACAGACATCGTTCTGGCCTTTCTCAGATCTCACGGATGGAAGGTGAACATAGAAAAAAGTTCCCTGTCTCCGTCGACAAGAGTTCCCTTCTTGGGAACAATAATAGATTCTTTAGAAATGAGGATTTTCCTGACAGAAGTCAGAAAGTCAAAACTTCTAAACGCTTGTCAAGTTCTTCATTCTATTCCACGTCCTTCCGTAGCTCAGTGCATGGAAGTGGTAGGATTGATGGTTGCAGCAATGGACATAGTTCCTTTTGCGCGAATTCATCTAAGACCATTACAACTGTGCATGCTGAAACAGTGGAATGGGGACTATACAGACTTGTCTACAGTGATTCAAGTAGATCAGAAGACCAGAGACTCACTCCGTTGGTGGCTAACCCTGGACCACCTGTCCCAGGGAATGAGCTTCCGCAGACCAGAGTGGGTCATCGTCACGACCGACGCCAGTCTAGTGGGCTGGGGCGCGGTCTGGGAATCCCTGAAAGCTCAGGGACTATGGTCTCGGGAAGAGTCTCTTCTCTCGATAAACATTCTGGAACTGAGAGCGATATTCAATGCTCTCAGGGCTTGGCCTCAACTAGCAAAGGCCAGATTCATAAGATTCCAATTAGACAACATGACGACTGTTGCTTATATCAATCATCAGGGGGGAACAAGGAGTTCCCTGGCGATGAGAGAAGTGACCAAAATAATAAAATGGGCGGAGGATCACTCCTGCCACCTATCTGCGATCCACATCCCAGGAGTGGAAAACTGGGAGGCGGATTATCTGAGTCGTCAGACTTTCCATCCGGGGGAGTGGGAACTCCACCCGGAGATCTTTGCCCAGTTAACTCAATTATGGGGCATTCCAGACATGGATCTGATGGCGTCTCGTCAGAACTTCAAGGTTCCTTGCTACGGGTCCAGATCCAGGGATCCCAAGGCGACTCTAGTGGATGCACTAGTAGCGCCTTGGACCTTCAACCTAGCTTATGTGTTTCCACCGTTTCCTCTCATTCCCAGGCTGGAAGCTACCTTTGAGACAGGATCTCCTTGTACAGGGTCCATTCGAACATCCAAATCTGGTCTCCCTCCAGCTGACGGCTTGGAAATTGAAAGCGTGGGTTTTCAGATTCCGTGATAGATACTCTGGTTCAAGCCAGAAAACCGGTAACTAGAAAAATTTACCATAAAATATGGAAAAGATATATCTGCTGGTGTGAATCCAAGGGATTCTTATGGAATAAGATCAAAATTCCTAAGATCCTTTCCTTTCTACAAGAAGGTTTGGATAAAGGATTATCAGCGAGTTCTCTAAAGGGACAGATTTCTGCTTTATCTGTCTTGTTACACAAACGACTGGCAACTGTGCCAGATGTTCAAGCATTTGTTTAGGCTCTGGTTAGGATCAAGCCTGTTTACAGACGTTTGACTCCTCCCTGGAGTTTAAATCTAGTTCTTTCAGTTCTCCAAGGGGTTCCGTTTGAACCTTTACATTCCATAGATATTAAGTTGTTATCTTGGAAAGTTTTGTTTTTGGTTGCTATTTCTTCTGCTAGAAGAGTTTCTGAGTTATCTGCTCTGCAGTGTTCTCCGCCCTATCTGATGTTCCATTCAGATAAGGTTGTTTTGCGTACTAAGCCTGGTTTTCTTCCAAAGGTTGTTTCCAACAAAAATATTAACCAGGAGATAGTTGTACCTTCTTTGTGTCCAAATCCAGTTTCAAAGAAGGAACGTTTGTTACACAATTTAGACGTAGTCCGTGCTCTAAAATTCTATTTAGAAGCTACAAAAGAGTTCAGACAAACATCTTCTCTGTTCGTCGTCTATTCTGGTAAAAGGAGAGGTCAAAAAGCGACTTCTACCTCTCTTTCCTTTTGGCTTAAAAGCATCATCCGATTGGCTTACGAGACTGCCGGACGGCAGCCTCCTGAAAGAATCACAGCTCACTCTACTAGGGCTGTGGCTTCCACATGGGCCTTCAAGAACGAGGCTTCTGTTGATCAGATATGTAAGGCAGCGACTTGGTCTTCACTGCACACTTTTGCCAAATTTTACAAATTTGATACTTTTGCTTCTTCGGAGGCTATTTTTGGGAGAAAGGTTTTGCAAGCCGTGGTGCCTTCTGTTTAGGTAACCTGATTTGCTCCCTCCCTTCATCCGTGTCCTAAAGCTTTGGTATTGGTTCCCGCAAGTAAGGATGACGCCGTGGACCGGACACACCAATGTTGGAGAAAACAGAATTTATGCTTACCTGATAAATTACTTTCTCCAACGGTGTGTCCGGTCCACGGCCCGCCCTGGTTTTTTTTTTTTTTTTTTTTTTTTTTTTTTTTTTTTTTCAAATGCTTTATTAAGAATTTTCCATGGTATACATAGGTAAAACAGAAGGAAAACGTTCAAATTAACATCTTTTGTTACAAGAAAAATAAAAATAGAGCTTTGTTACAGTTATACGGTTATGTTTACAGTGATTGTATTCATGTTGATAGAGCTCGAGATCAGTTATTATAAGTGGATTAGGTCTGGAGTACCAATCTGCCGATGCCTGAGAGTATGAGATGGCTAGAAGTAGAATGGCGCTGGCGCCCTCTCTGTTGCTATGGACTGGCCCTGCTGTACATATATGTCGCCTATGATGGTTGGGTCTATGGGTATCGAGGGTGTAGGTCATGTTATGTAGTCTGGTCTTTGAAGGAGTGGGGGGGGAGGGGGGGGGATGGATTTCTATGGGCTGTTTACATAATCTTCCCACAAGAAGATTATATTTTGGAATTCTTCTATTCGCTTGGTGCAGGTGTAATGGTATTTCTCCAGTTGGAGGTAGTGAGTGACTTTGGTTTTCCAGACGGCTGGAGGTGGTAAATCTGTTTTTTTCCAATTGAGTGGGATAAGCCTTTTTGCAGAGTTTATCATAACAGTGAGGAGTGCTTGTTTCAATTTGCAGGGGATTTTAGGATATTTGTTGAAAAGAAAAACCCAGGGCGTGAATGGGAGCGGGGTGCCTAGAGCTTTTTCAATTTCTGGTTTGAGAGAGCCCCAATAGGAGGTTGCTTTCGGGCATGTCCACCATATGTGTGCGAAAGTTGCTGTTTCCCCGCACTCCCTCCAGCATGTATTTGTTGTGTTGGGAAATAAGTGGTGCAGTCTAACTGGTGTGTAGTACCATCGACTCAATAGTTTGATGTTCATCTCTAAGGTCGAGATGGACGAAGAAGCTTTCGTCATCTGTTGGAAAATGGTTTTCCACTCAGATGGGTCTAGGGTATCTTCTAGATCCGTCTCCCATTTAGCTACGTATGTAGGGGGTGTCAGATGAGCTACCTGTGATAACATTTTGTACGTTAAGGATAATATTCCCTTTTGTGGATGGGAATGGAAGCATATTGCCTCGAATTGAGAGAGGGGCCTTTGTAGCTGGAGTTTGAGGGGGTGTGTGGTTAGATAGTGTTTCAGTTGTATATAGGTGAACCAATTTTGAAAGTGTGTCCCCAGGATGTCGCAAATTGCCTGTTGTGGTTGGATCTCTCTGTCCTTGTATAGAAGATGGTGCGGGATTGAGCTTTGTAAAGGGGGGGTGGAATGGGTTGCGGCCTCTATTTTTATTTTGGATGAGAATGGTGTATTTTTGCTGACTGGTGTCAAGGGAGAGCATATAGTGGAAATTTTGGGGTGTTTCTGGAGTATTTTGTCCCATTGCCTAAAGGTTTCATGCACTAGTCTAGGAGTTGTGTGTAGTAGTTTGCGCTGTGCTTTGGGAATCCAACAGTTCCCGCACAGACAGTGTGTATCTGAAAGTTTCTGTTCTAATTGGATCCATTCTTTGTTCGCGCCATGTTTGCACCAGTCTACGACTCGTGTGAGGAAAATTGCCTGTCTGTACCGTGTTAGATTTGGGGCTCCAATCCCCCCTATTTCCCTCGGGCGATATAGAATGGAAGTGGCAATGCGGGGTCTTTTGTGTGTCCAGATAAAACAGTTGATTTGTTTTTGTAAGGAGAATAGGATATGATCTGGGATGGGAATTGGGAGAGTCTGTAAAAAGTATAAAATTTTTGGTAAGATAATCATTTTAACTGCGTTGATTTTCCCTAACCAGGAAAGGGGTTTGCGGTTCCATGCCCTGAAAGTGGTTTGAATTGTCGAATTAAGGGTCTTATAATTTAAAGATATTATGGTATCAACGGATGGTGAGATGTAAACCCCTAGGTATTTGATGGCCTTGGGCTGTATATGGAAGTGGTGTTGTTGCTCTATGTTGTTTATTACCTCTGGGTGTACATGAATGGCCAATAGTTCGGATTTTGTGTTGTTAATTTTGAAGTTGGAATATTTACCGTATGTTTGTAATGTTTTGATCAAAGGGGGTAGCGACATCTCGATATCTGTTAACGTTAAGAAGATATCATCTGCATATAAAGTTATTTTGTATGTTACGGGTCCAATTTCTATTCCGTGAACGTCAGTGTTGTGTCTAACATGTATGGCGAGCACCTCCATTGCCAATATAAATAGAAGAGGCGAGAGCGGACAGCCCTGTCTAGTGCCATTATTTATTTTAAAGGGAGGTGAGATAGAATCATTTAATTTGATTTTGGCCTGTGGGTTGTTGTAAAGGGTGAATATTTTGCCTACAATTTCCTGGGGAAAGCCAAATGTGTACATGGTTTGTTTTAAGAAAGACCAGTCAAGCCTGTCAAAGGCCTTTTCTGCGTCCATGGCGAGGAATATTGACGGAATGTTTTGGGTGGAGGTATATTCCATAAGGTCTAGTATTTTGGTGGTGTTATCTCTGGCTTCCCTGGAGGGTGTAAAGCCTGCTTGGTTTGTGTGCAGGATAGAGGGTAAGATTAGATTTATTCTTGTGGCTATAATCTTTGCGAAGAGCTTTATATCAAAATTTAGGAGGGAAATGGGGCGGAAGTTTGCAGGTGTATTTGGGGGTTTTCCTGGTTTCGGGAGTACTACTACTAGGGCTTCTAGCATAGAGGATGGAAAGGGATTATCGTCAGCCACTTCATTGAACATTGTGGTGAGGTGGGGTGTCAATGTGGATAAGAAGGTCTTATAGTATTTGGCTGTAAAGCCATCTGATCCAGGGCTCTTCCCGGTTTTCAGGGATTTAATCGCTAGTTGTACTTCCCGTGAGGATATTGGCTGGTTAAGTTGATTCTTCTGGTCATTTGTCAGTTCTGGCGTTGGGTATGTTGTGATGTATTCTGCTAGTGTTTTAGGGTGGTCTATGGCAGGGGTATCTTTTTGCAGGTTATATAGTGAGGTATAGTATTCGTGAAAGGCCTGAAGGATCTCTGGGGTAGATTGGTGTGGATTCCCTTTTGGGTTTTGTAGCTCGTGGATGTGTGACTTGAATCTTTTTTTCTTTAGTGCTCTGGCTAGAAGTTTACCTGCCCTATTGTTTTCGAAATGAAACATGCTGTTGGTCTTTCTACGTTGCGATTGGTATTCCATATCTAAAAAGTTATCCAGTTCGTCTCTGGTTGTTTGGATTTCGGTTAGAATCTCAGCGTTTGCCGGAGATTTCTTATGTGCGTGTTCAAGTTGTGCGTATCTTGTTGTGAGTGCAAGGTACCGTTTACGGTGGGTCTGTGTATAATGGGCTTTGATTTTGATTAATTCCCCCCGAATTACACATTTGTGTGCCTCCCAAATAGCAAAGTTGTTATCAATTGAGTGTGAGTTTACGACAAAGTATTCCTCGATAGATTTAGTGAGTTTAGGGATTAAGTCCGGGTGGTCCAAAAGGCTATCATCCAGTTTCCACTGGTAAGGGGTGAGGGGAGTGTTGGGCCAGGTAAATTTAAGTTGGACCGATGAATGGTCTGACCAGAAGGTGGGGATTATGTCGCATCTATTTATATGGGAGAGGCCATTCTGGTTAGTAAAAATGTAGTCTAATCTACTGTAAGACTTGTTGGGGTGTGAGAAGAAGGTGTAATCCCTTCTCTCTCTATGCATGAATCTCCAAGTGTCATAAAGGGTCATGTCTTTCATTCCCTGCCAAATGGTTTTGGACAGTTTCTTAGGGATTTGAATGTTTGTGTTAGTACTATCTATAGTAGGCTGTATAGGGACGTTGAAGTCACCAGATAGAAAGATTGGGCCCTTGGCTAGATCTAAAATCTTTGTGAACATAGCGCGAAAAAAGGGAAGCTGTTGGGTGTTTGGAGCATATATATTTATAAGGGTTATAGGTCTCCCATACAGGAGGCCCATCAGGCCTAGGAAGCGCCCTTCTTGATCTGCAACTTTTTTGATAATGGTGAAAGGGGTGGATTTGTGTATTAAAATGCTCACTCCATTTTTTTTTGTAGGGCCTGTGCTGTGGAAATGTGTGGTAAAGTGCTTGCCGAAATACTTAGGTATATGTTGTGCTTTGAAGTGCGTTTCTTGGAGGAAGAGAATATCTATGTGTCGCTTTGTTAAATCGGATATGGCTTTGGATCTCTTTATCGGTGAGTTAAACCCTTTTACATTCTGAGTTAGAAGGGTCAGTTGAGGGGCCGGTCTATTTGTCGGTGTTAGCATTGCATTGCTGTGGGTGCTTATGATATGTTTGAGTGTTGGGGCATAGATTGGTACTGGACTCGAGAGTGGTCTGTATGCTAGTGGTAATTATAGCTAGTGGAGAGGTTGCAAAGAGGTATACATGAATCTTGTAACAGTAAAACCATTTTTTCTGAAAACAAAGCATAACAAACATGTTAAACATAATGAACAAAATTAACAAACATTTGGCTCTCTGCCTAATATAGGTCATTTTTGAGAGCGTTCGTGAAGGGGAAAATTGTTGGCTAAATCCTGGAGGATATACCCTTGGTTGTCTATTCCATAATTTATAGTGGCCCAGTAGCTTTTATAGAGTTTGTGGCTCAGGTGCTTAATGGTTTCTGTGTTTAGCGGACCTTGAGAATGTTTAAACCTGGCGTAATCAAGTATATCAGGGAGTTATTTCCTCTTAGTATAAGGCATGTGCCCTTAAGCACTAGTAAATGTATTCTATGCTGATGGCTCGAGGGTTTTCTATTCTAGCTGTGTGATTGTAATATAGGTTCTATATGCTCTGCAGATGCGGCAGATGGGGATGGAGGTGAGGCGGGGTATATACATCCCCTCCAGAGATTTAACTGTAATTTATCTTTACAGAGAACGAACACTGGTGGGTTGGGGCCTTCCGCATCTACAGATCATGTAGGTTGAGGGTTAGTTCACCGGTAGCTTACAAGGATGGGTGGTACCAAGGATTGAGGTTATCTTATTACAACATTAATAAACATAACTGCTAATACAAATCAATGCATAACAACAATCAACTGGGAGCAAACATGGAGGCAATCTCTATATACTTATCTCAACTTCAGTCCATATGGTGAGACATTCAAGAGTTCAGTGGGTTGAGTCTCTATAGGTATCTTGGCCTTGTTTTGGGGCAGATAGTAGTGCCGAGTGGGCATGAGGGGACTGTGGTTGGGTATAGTTTTTGCTCTGTCTGTTGGAGGCAGTCTTCTCTGGTGTGGGCAGGTCTCTGTTATCTCTAGATGTCGAGGGTCCCGGCTTGTTCTGTGTGATGGTGTCAGGCGGAAGGTCTATCCCCAATTGTTTGCAAAAAGAGTCCGATTCTTCTGGGGATCTGCATGTCAGTCGGGTGTTGTTTCTTAGTACCCAGACCTGCGTGGGGAAACCCCATCTGTATGGAATTTTTTTGTTGCGGAGGAGGGTAGTCAATGGGCTGAACTCCTTTCTTCTCTGTAGTGTTTGTGAGGCCAGATCTTGATAGAACTGGAGAACACTGCCGCGGAATCTGATTGGTTGTAGCTTTCTGGATTGGTTCAGGAGCATCTCCTTTTCTAGGAAATTTTTGAAGCGGATTATGATGTCTCTTGGAGGTGCGGTGTCTGGGGGCTTAGGCCTGAGAGATCTGTGGGCTCGCACCCACTGGATATCCGTGGTGCAGGCAGACTCCTTTATTTGTTGAAATAGAGACTGTAGATAGACCGGATAGTCACGTGGTAGGACACTCTCAGGAACACCTCTAATCCTTATATTTTTTCGGCGGCTCCTGTTCTCCAGGTCCTCAAGTTTTTCTTGGAGTATGGTGATGGTTTCTTGGTGGGAGGTTACTTGGTCAGTGAGAGACTGAACATCTTCTTTTATCTCATCCTGATTAGTTTCAAGAGAGTCTACCTGAAGACCGATAGTGTGGATGTCTTGTTTCATACCCGTTAGCTCTTCGCGGATACACATGCGGACAATGTCTGCGATGTCTTGCTTAGAGGGTAGACCTTGAAGAATTAAAGAGGTGGGGTTGGTGTCTTCGTCCTGCGATGTAGGCATATTTGAGGCCTGTTGGTCTGTAGAGAGTCTCTTGTCTCTTGCTTCAGATGCCTCAGTTGTCTGCATGTAGGAGGAGATGGTAGCTGTTTTTAATGCAGAAGTTTTTAGGGGTTTGTCATGTTTCAACCTCCTCGATGCCATAATGGTGAACTAAGTAGGGGGGAGGGTATGGGAGATCTTTTGAGGTCAGATCTTGTAGTACTACTTCTGGGAAATAATGATCAATAGAGATTCTGATTTGCAAGTGTCTTTCATAGGATTTCAGTCATATAAGGGATAATAAAGGTAAGGTGAGAGACTCTGGAAGTGTGATTGCTTTAGTCCTTTCTGTGTTGTGGCTTTCAACTTATAGTTCTAATCATGCAGGTGCATATCTTTCTGTTGTGATGGCGGTATTTCAGGTGCACTTTTAAGTGTATAGGGGTTAATGGGTTGATATCCAATCAAAATAGGTCTTTTCCTTTATTGCGTTTAGTTTATTTATAGTTGACCGGCAACTAGCCCTAGATACTTGTTTCCAGCAGCAGGGTCTTGGCGGCTTTGTTATAAGTCAGTTTTGATTAGCTTATAGTGCTTTTCGTGTATTGCCGCTGTTGTTTGTATTTTTTGTTAAGGAGCTGTTATGGCGGCTAGTGCGCTTCCGTGAGGATGCTCCTCCCCTGCAGCTGCTCGGGCGCTATGGCCTATAGTTAGGAGAAGTGTGCCATCAGTTGAAGTCTCCCTAAGTAAGTGGCCAAAGGGTTAGTTATCAGGATGGGGCAGCGGTGATTATGCAAAATGTGTAAAGCGCGCCTTTAGCAGCTTATATATTGCGGCGGTAATGGCGGTGTCAGCGCCTCTAGAGAGATACCTGCGTTGCTGTTGGTGGCCCCGGTGTGGGGATTGGTCTGCCTATATCTATGACTGTCCGGTGCGGTCCGATGCCAGTGAGCCTCCTGCCATACTCCGTTGAGAGGCCGGTGTGCTTCTGTCAATGGCGGAAGGAAATCTGCTCAGTTATGCTGCCCGGTGAGATTCAGCAGCTGGATTACATTACCAATCTTGCATACTATTTCGAATTTCAATAATGTCCATCAGCTCCAGTTCTTCATTGATCTTTGTGGGCACAACTGGGTTAATTTGGACATGTTTGTAATGGAATAGTTGAAGTTTAATGGATGGCCAACACGGAGCTCCGGATTTACGCTGCACTCATGGCAGCAGCCGGCTCCGCCCCTCTGGCCCGCCCTGGTTTTTTAATCGGGTTTGATGAATTATTTTCTCTAACTACAGTCACCACGGCACCCTATAGTTTCTCCTGTTTTTTTCTCCTGTCCGTCGGTCGAATGACTGGGGTGGGCGGAGCCTAGGAGGGACTATATGGACAGCTTTTGCTGGGACTCTTTGCCATTTCCTGTTGGGGAAGAGATATTCCCACAAGTGAGGATGACGCCGTGGACCGGACACACCGTTGGAGAAAGTAATTTATCAGGTAAGCATAAATTCTGTTTTTGTTTAGTCTATGTTTTTGCATCTTATCACAACTCTTTGTCATTGTATACCCATCTCTGTACTCAGCGCTACGGAATTTTAAGTAAGCAACTGTCTTTTTCTTTTTTTTCCACTTAATTTGGTGATCTAATAACTCTGCGCTGACTGATATAGTGATGTTTTTACACCTATGTGTAATAGTTATTTACATGAATGTTTTTGTATTATTTTTTTCGTGATCTTTAGCCTTGTTAACTAGGGCATGTACATTTTAGTTGTCACTTAGACAAATACAAATGCCACTATCATAATGTACACTAATTAACTTGGTTGTGTATGGACCCTTACATATTTGTTATATATTTTTTAATGTGGTCTTCCACGTTACACCAAAAATGCTTAGCTTGTCATTCATGTGAGTGGGCAATCCTCCAGGGTAATTGTGATCTCTTGCCTAAAGTAGACCCTAGGGATATGTTTACTAAAGAGGAATTTAGCCTTTTTGGAGCACCTTTCTTCCTCTTTAAGCCAAACATTGGGGTGTAAGAACCAATTTTGGAAAGAGCCTTTTGTTTTCTATTTGCGGACTCATGCCCCTGTCATTAGTAGATGATTACCATAAAATGACTGTTACCTACTTAATGTGCTTACTCCATTGGATAAAGTGGCTCCAAGTAGTCTTAATTTTCTAAAGATAGCATACAACACAAACACAATACCCCTCTTAAGAAAGAGGGGATTAATCCCTTTCAAATTATGCCCCTCTGTTTATTTCAAAATGTTGATTTTTTTTTGTGTGCGTTTTAGATTTAAAGGGACACTGAACACTAAACAAATATTATAATCATATTATTGAGATTTTTCCCTCCTCCCTCTAGTCATAGGTTACGCATGTTGAAATCAGTCTTTCTCTGTATTCCAGTGCTGACCTGTTTGCACATGCGCAGCAACTTTTTCTTCAGATATCTAAAGTGTAACCTAGGTTCCAAAATGGCAGCACCCATAATTAGTGGAGTGTGGATGAAATGTATTTAGTGTGTGTCACTTACATGGGGAGTATTGAATGGGTAGGCAAAATTTAGCAAAATTATTTAAAATATTACCCACAATGAGCCTTTAGATGTCAGGGAAGAATGATCTACAAACCGCAAGGTTTTAGGATCCAGTCTGTTTTACATGCCTTTTCCACCGCTGCTACATATTTAAAGGGATAGTCTAGTCAAAATTAAACTTTCATGATTCAGATAGAGCAGGGAATTTTAAAGTGATGATAAATCCTAGCGTTTCTAAAACGCTAGGATTTACCATTAGAAGAAATAAAGGGCACTTTCAGTCATGAAGTATAGCATACTTAATGCTGAAAGCTCTTTTGTTTGCAGCCTTCGCTGCACTGTGCTGCTCAGGCAGCCCACGGCAGAACGCTATTTGACTGAGATTGACGTTTCCAACTCTTATCCAATATCCATGCGGGAAATCAAATAAAGGAGCCTTTATTTGTTCCAATAGTAAATCCTAGCGTTTCACAAACACTAGGATTTACCATCACTTTAAGCAACTTTCTAATTTACTCCTATTATACATTTTTCTTTGTTCTTTCTGTATCTTTATTTGAAAAAACAGGAATGTAAGCATAGGAGCCTGCCCATTTGTGGTTCAGCACCTGGGTAGCACTTTCTGATTGGTGTCTAAATGTAGCCACCAATCAGCAAGCGCTACCCAGGTGCTGAACCAAAAATGGGTTGTCTCCTAAGCTTACGTTCAAATAAAGATACCAAGAGAACAAAGAAAAATTGATACCAGGAGTATATTAGAAAGTTGCCTAAAGGGACAATCTATACCAGAATATTTATTTTTTCAAAAGATAGATAATCCCCTTATTACCCATTCCCTAGTTTTGCATAACCAACACAGTTATATTAATAAATGTTTTACCTCTGTGATTATCTTGTATCTAAGCCTCTGCAAATTGCCCCTTATTTCAGTTCTTTTGACAGACTTGCATTTTAGGCAATCAGTGCTATCTCCTAGGAACTCCACGTACGTGAGCACAGTGTTATCTATATGAAACACATGAACTAACACCCTCTAGTGGTGAAAAACTGTCAAAATGCCCTGAGCTAAGAGGCGGTCTTCAAGGGATTAGAAATTAGCATATGAACCTCCTAGATTTAGTCTTTAACTAAGAATATCAAGAGAACAAAGCCAAATTGGTGATGGAAGTAAATTGGAAAATTGTTTAAAATTATATTCCCAATCTGAATAATGAAAGTTTAATTTTCACTAGACTATTCCTTTAACGGTTTGGTTTAGTGCTGAGTATTAGTTCATTGTTAAAGGGGATAGAAAGGTAAAAATTTAAATTGTACATGGGTGCATTTCATTTTTAAATAGATGCATGTTTGCAGTATATTTCCATTAGCAAAAAAGCTTGTAGTAAAAGTAATAACTGTTTTTCAGTGACGTACGCACATATGCTTTGAGTGCCTTGTTGCACCAGTGTTCAAACACCATGCTTGCTCAGAGAGTCAGCAGCGGCTAATATTACACAAATGAAGTCTTTATAGGCACAATAAACACCACCACTAGCTCTCTAAACTTGAAATACACCCAATGCACAGTTGAATTTTATCCTTTCTATCCCTTTAAACACTCAAGAACGCCTCCCATTTTGCTATAAATTTTTGTTTTCTTACAGAGGGTGCTCTTCATCTGTCGAGGGGTCCCCCGGAGATTGTACTCACATTTCCAATAAATATGAAGCTCACAAATCAAATGAAAAACAGAGAAAACAAAGTCCAGAGGGGACCCATCGCATCACCTCAGTCAATCACTCATCCAATCATAACTCACAAAATGAGGCTTCACTTATCAAATCATATCATGGGAGCAAGGATAGTGTATCACATACCGAAAGTCCACCCAGTCCCTCAAAACACAAAAAGAAATCCAAATCAAGAGATTATGATGTCAGCGACAGCATGAAAACAGCAACCACAGAGGAGATGAGCTCCAGGAAGAGAAAAAAGAAAAAGAGACACAGAGAAGAGAGAGAGCGGGTGGAGATAAAAGGCTCTCACCTGGAAAAAGAGGAAAGACATGATTATGTGTCCGATAAAACCAGAACAGAACGTAAAGATCAAACACATACCTCAGGGCACCACCACCGACAAAGACACCGCTCTACAGATCGTTCAGCTAGATCAAGAAGCCCCAGTGAAGTAGCGCACAAGACAGAACATAAAAAAAAGAAGAAACGGAGGAGAGAGAGCAGCCACCACACAGAGGACAGTTTGCACCGTGAACAGGCAGCAACGGATAGGTAAGCAGTGTGTTCCTACTATATTGCATAAATACCTCTCGATGGGGTTCTGATAACCACCTTTGCGATCCTGAAACTTCCATGCTGCAGTTCTGTTCTCTGGCAAAAAGTATACAATTACAGAAGTTGATTTAATAACAAATGTATGTAGTTTAATGTGTGTGTATGTATATGTATAAAATATCATTTGTGCACAATAATACAAGGACATTAAGTATGTAATATATCTTGCGTATAGAAGAGCACTATGTACATGCTACAAATGTGTGCGTGCATGTGTGTGTGTATATATTTGTGTGTGTATATATATATATATGTATGTGTGTGTGTATATATATATATATATATATGTATATGTATGTGTGTATATATATATTTATATATAATCTATCCAGAAAGAGCATAAAGTACTCGCTGGTCTTAGTCAACAAACAAACCAATTTATTTTGATGTGACGTTTCGGGGTAAACAAGCCCCTTCCTCTGACAAACAAACAGTGAACAAGTAAGACTTGTATAGCTCTGTTTGGCCCTCCTACAGCAATCTGCCAATTAGAGAGCAGCGTGTTCTTGTAATGTGCATTACATAAGAATACAGCAAAGAAACAAAAAGTAAATGTAATGCATAATACATCTAGGATGCAAATACACAGAAACAAAAAAAGAAACAGTGATACTGGACGTTCCCAGTACACAGATATAAGGTGTAGACGTCAGTCCAAGATTTTTATGAACCAGACCCTTTTGAATGAAATGTTCAACATTTCGACATGTGTCATAATGGTGGGTATATAGTAGCTATGAGTTGAGATGTGAAAGCAGCAGGGTTATATGCAAGCGGTGTGTAATGCAAAAGCTTGTGGGAAGTATGATAATGCAGTTCATGCAGGAGGGTTGCCTTGTTAGAAGCGTAAGGTAAGCATAGATGTCAATGTCCACAGCATAGCTGTAATGTGCAAGGTGTAAGGGCTGGGACCGGCACTTAAGGACCACAGTCCGCCAGTCAGCATGTAACAGCAGTGTAAAGTTCTGCTCAATGAGCAATCTCACCCATCCTCCACGGGTATATGCACACAAGTGACGATGATCCAACTTACCGGTACGCTATGCCATCCAGACAGTTCCAGTAAACTGCTTCATTCACAGGTCAAAACCCAGTGTTTTTTCATCAGACTCGCTTGCACCGGCTTACTCTGGCGTCTAGCGTCACACCAAGACAGGCAACACGCATTTCAGGCTCCGCACTTCAAATCGGCTTCTTGATCCAGGATGTCCATCCTCTATTTCAAGCAAAATGTTGTGAACTCTTGTGTGCCATCTAGTGGCAGATCACAACATAAGACTTAAAGTGATTGCAAGCTGGATGCTACCTGGACAAGCAATCCATAATGATAAAAGCATTCATTTAACAGCAACCACCTAGTTACAATTATGATTTCCTTCTTAATACAAGGAGAGTCAACGGCTTCATTTCTTACTGTTGGGAAATAGTGAACCTGGCCACCAGGAGAAGGCAAAGACACCCCAGCCAAAGGCTTAAATACCTCTCCCACTTCCCCTATCCCTCAGTCATTCTTTGCCTTTCGTCACAGATGGATCTGTCGCAACAGATTTCCCTGGACAACCGGTCGAGAGAATCGCTCTCTTGGTGGCTCTGTCCAGATCATCTGTCCCGAGGGAAATCCTTTCTCAGACCATCCTAGGAGATTGTGACTACAGACGCAAGCCTCTCAGGATGGGGAACTGTTTGGGGTGCCAAGAAGGCGCAGGGCCTGTGGTCGAAGGAGGAACACTCCCTCCTGATCAACATTTTGGAGCTTCGAGCAATCTACAATGTTCTGAAGGCTTGGCCTCTTGTGGGTTCGTCCCAGTTTATCAGATTCCAATCGGATAATATAACCTTGGTGGCTTACATCAACCATCGGGGGGGGGGGATTGAGACGCTCCCTAGCGATGAGGGAAGTATCTTGGATTCTGGAGTGGGCGCCAGTAATTCTGATTGCTCCATCGTAGCCGCGAAGGACGTGGTTCTCGGTCCTAGTGAGGAAATCTCGGAGTTCTGCTGACTTTCTTCACTATAAGTTCATCTTGAACTCTTAGTATTCTGCCCTTAATCTATATAAGCAACACTACTTCTCTACTCTTATCTCTACTCTTTCTTCAAACCCAAAACGTCTGTTCTCCACATTCAATACTCTTCTCCCCCCCAACTCCCACCACAACTTCTCTCTCAGCCCAAGATTTTGCCAGCTACTTCAACAACAAAATCGACTCCATCAGAACTGAAATCCGCTCTCAACATACTACCGGTCTCCCACCCTCTCAAAAGCTCACAATCGTCCAAAACCCACATAGCCATACATTTAGCTCTTTTGCCCCTGTTACAGAGGATGAAGTTTCTGCCCTTATACTATCCTCTCACTTCACTACCTGTCCCCTCGACCCCATCCCCTCACAAGTACTCCCCTCCCTCTCTTCTACCCTTACCCCTATACTCACACACATCTTCAACCTCTCCCTCAGCACTGGTATAGTTCCCACATCTCTTAAACATGCATTAGTCACACCTATCCTCAAAAACCTTTTCTCGATCCAACCTCCCCATCCAACTACCGCCCTACTACCTCTTGCCTCAAAGCTTCTTGAAAAGCTAGTATATGCACGTCTATCCAATTTCCTTACATTAAACTTCCTCCTTGACCCACTGCAATCTGGATTTCGCCCCCTTCACTCAACAGAGACAGCAATTGTTAAGGTTACCAACGACCTACTTACAGCAAAATCAAAAGGCCACTTCACTCTACTTATCCTCCTTGATCTGTCTGGAGCCTTTGATACTGTCGACCACCCTTGGGTTTCATTATCATTTGTATGCCGACGATACCCAAATCTACCTCTCTGCACCAGAATTATCTCCTAACCCGTGCCACTAACTGTCTTTCTCACATCTCTTCCTGGATGTCCTCTCACTACCTCAAGCTAAATCTCTCCAAAACTGAGCTCCTTATTTTCCCCTTTGCTTCCAAAATCTCTACCCCCAATCTCTCTATAACCGTCGACAACTCCATCATTACCCCAACCTCACATGCCCGATGTCTTGGGGTCACACTTGAAAACATCGCTAAAATTAGACATTTCCTTACACAAGACACAACAAAGCTTTTAATCCACTCTCATCCTTTCCTGCCTCGACTACTGCAACTCTATCCTCTCTGGTCTCCCTAACTGCCGCCTAGCTCCTTTACAATCCATAATAAATGCCTCTGCCAGGCTCATCTTCCTTGCATGTCGCTCTTCATCTGCCGCACCTCTCTGCCAATCCCTTCACTGGCTTCCTCTTGCCTCCAGGATTAAACACAAAATTCTCTTTCTGACACACAAAGCCCTCAATTGCATTGCTCCCCCCTACATCTCAGACCTTGTCTCCAGATACTCTCCCTCCCGTCCCCTTCGCTCCGCTCATGATCTCCTCCTCTCCTCCTCTTGTTACCTTCTCACATTCCCGTCTACAAGATTTCTCAAGACTGGCTCCCATCTTATGGAACTCTTTGCCTCGCTCCACAAGAATCTCCCCTTGTTTTAAAAGCTTCAAGTGCTCCCTGAAGACTCTCTACTATTCAGGGACACTTACAACCTACACTAACCTTCCTATCTCCACTGCTGTCCCCTTAGGCCCCATAGCGTGTAAGCCTATGAGCCTGGTTGTTTGTGGTCCACCTTCGTGGGAGCCGACTGCAACAGTGCAACTCTCGGCAGGGCCCTTAACCCATTTGATCCCTTTAATCGTTTTTTATATACCACCCATGTTCATAGCGCTGCAGAACCTGTTGGCGCTCTACAAATACCTGATAATAATAATCTTCTCCATGGAGGTTACCTTGTTGCAGGGATCTGCTGGAACAGGGACTTTTGTTCATCAAAATCTAGATTCTCTGAGGTTGACCCATGTTCATAGCGCTGCAGAACCTGTTGGCGCTCTACAAATACCTGATAATAATAATCTTCTCCATGGAGGTTACCTTGTTGCAGGGATCTGCTGGAACAGGGACTTTTGTTCATCAAAATCTAGATTCTCTGAGGTTGACTGCGTGGATATTGAACGCTTAGTCCTAGCCAAGAGAGGGTTTTCTGAGAAAGTTATTGATACGCTCATTCAAGCTCGTAAGCCGGTTACTTGTTGCATCTATCATAAGGTGTGGAGAACCTACTTATTCTGGTGTGAAGAGCGTGGATTTCCTTGGCATAAATTTAAGGTTGCCAGGATTCTGATGTTTCTCCAGGGTGGTCTGGAGAAGGATCTTTCGGCCAGTTCCCTGAGGGGACAGATTTCGGCCTTGTCTGTTTTACTGCAAATGAGGCTCTCCGAGCTTCCAGATGTTCAGTCCTTTGTTAAGGCTCAGATTAGGATCAGACCTGTGTTCAGATCTTCAGCTCCCCCTTTGGAGTCTGAATCTGGTTCTTAAGGTTTTGCAACGAGCTCCGTTTGAGCCTATGCATGAAATTGATATGGGTTGTTGTCCTGGAAATTTCTCTTTCTACTGGCTATTGCTTTGGTGCGCAGGGTATCTGAGATTGCCGCTTTGCAATGTGAGCCTCCTTATCTGGTGTTCCATTCGGATAAGGCTGTCCTATGTACTAAGTTAGGGTTTCTCCCTAAAGTCATGTCAGACCGCAACATCAATCAAGAGATTGTGGTCCCTTCTTTGTGTCCTAATCTTTCTTCTTCGATGGAACGTTTACTTCATAATTTGGACGTGGTTCGTGTCTTGAAGTTTTAACTAAGAATGTAGGTATGCACCGAAATGAAAATTCTGGACCGAAACCGAAAATTCAGGATGCCTTTGGCTGAAAACTGAAACCGAAAATAAACTTTTTTCCTAAATGATTTTAAAATAGTTTTTTTCTATAATTGTAATAATAATAATAGACTTTTTAATGAATTTAATTACTCTGAAATGAAAACCTACAAGCCAATAAAATAAATAACCACACTTGTATTGAAAGTAACTCACCAGAATTAGACTGAAAATAACTTAATAAAACAATATAAATAAAAATCTGTTAAATCTGTTTCCGTTATATAGGACTGAATGAAAAATAATATGTTGTTGATATTAAATAGTGCTCCAGAAATGGGCTGGCTCCTATGCTAACGTCCCTGCTTTTCAACAAAATATACCAAGAGAACGAAGAAAAATTAATAGAAGTAAATTAGAAAGCTGTTTACAATCACTGCTCTATCTGAACTATGAAAGAAACATTTTGTGTTACATATCCCTTTAAACAAATCTCTGTATAAGACTCTTCTAAGTTTGCTATTGATATTTCTTTGTTGAAAGCTCATCTTTTATTGACAGTTCTTCAGTTACTAACATCTCTCTGTATAAAGCTCTCCTGTTACTGACATCTCTCTGTATAAAGCTCTCCTGTTACTAACATCTCTCTGTATAAGGCTCTCCTGTTACTAACACCTCTCTGTATAAAACTCTCCTGTTACTAACATCTCTCTGTATAAAGCTCTCCTGTTACTAACATCTCTATATAAGGCTCTCCTATTACTAACAGCTCTCTGTATAAAGCTCTCCTGTTACTAACATCTCTCTGTATAAAGCTCTCCTGTTACTGACATCTCTTTGTATAAAGCTCTCCTGTTACTGACATCTCTCTGTATAAAGCTCTCATGTTACTAACAGCTCTCTGTATAAAGCTCTCCTGTTACTAACAGCTCTCTGTATAAAGCTCTCCTGTTACTAACAGCTCTCTGTATAAGGCTCTCCTGTTACTAACAGCTCTCTGTATAAAGCTCTCCTGTTACTAACAGCTCTCTGTATAAGGCTCTCCTGTTACTAACAGCTCTCTGTATAAAGCTCTCCTGTTACTAACAGCTCTCTGTATAATGCTCTTTTGTTACTAACAGCTCTCTGTATAAAGCTCTCCTGTTACTAACATCTCTCTGTATAAAGCTCTTTTGTTACTGACATCTCTCTGCATAAGGCTCTCCTGTTACTAACACCTCTCTGTTTAAAGCTCTCCTGTTACTAACATCTCTCTGTATAAGGCTCTCCTGTTACTGACATCTCTCTGTATAAAGCTCTCCTGTTACTGACATCTCTCTGTATAAAGCTCTCCTGTTACTAACATCTCTCTGTATAAGGCTCTCCTGTTACTAACATCTCTCTGTATAAGGCTCTCCTGTTACTAACATCTCTCTGTATAAGGCTCTCCTGTTACTAACATCTCTCTGTATAAGGCTCTCCTGTTACTAACGCCTCTCTGTATAAAGCTCTCCTGTTACTAACACCTCTCTGTATAAAGCTCTGCTGTTACTGATATCTCTCTGTATAACACTCTTCTGTTACTAACAGCTCTCTATATAACCCTCTTCTGTTACTAGCATCTCTTTGTATAAGGCACATCTGTTACTGACAGCACTTTGTATAAGGCTCTTCTGATACTGGCTGCTCTCTGTTTAAAATACTTCTGTAAACTACAGCTCTCTGTATAAGGCTCTTCTGTGAATGACAGATCTCTGTATAATGTACTGCTGCTTATTAATATGGCACCTTAGTGCCTTATACAGAGAGCTGTCATTCACATAAGTGCCTTATACAGAGAGCTGTCGTTTACAGTACACATAGCTGTAATTCACAGAAGTGCCTTATATAGAGAGAAGCCAGTAACAGAAGTTCCTTATACAGGGAGCAGACAGTAACAGCAGAGCCTTATACAAAGTGGTGTCAGTAACAGATGTGCCTTATACAGAGAGCTTTTAGTAACAGAAGAGCATTATACAGAGAGATGTCAGTCACATGAGTGCCCTATATAAAAGAGAGAGCTGTCATAAGCAGCAGTGCATTATACAGAGAGCTGTCATAAGCAGCAGTGCATTATACAGAGAGTTGTCATTCACAGAAGAGCCTTATACAGAGAGCTGTAATTTACAGAAGAAGCTTATACAGAGTTGTAATTTACAGAAGTGTTTTATACAGAGAGAAGACAGTAACATAAGTGCTTTATGCAGAGAGCTGTCATTCATATGTGAATGACAGCTCTCTGTTTAAGGCACTTATATGAATGACAGTTCTAATAGTTTAACATTTGATAAATACTTGTGCTCGTCTCTAACAAAACATAAAAAAAAATGTGGATCCTTAAAAGCAGCATTAGTAATATTCTGCAATTTCAGTTCCCATGTCAGCTGACTAAAATTAAGTCAGGAAGGTTTCCACGTATGTTAGTATCCTGCCAATGGGACTTTGACTGAGGACTACAGAGTATTGCTGTTTTCTTTTACAAAGATATGACGAGTCCATGGATTTCATCCTTACTTGTGGGATATTAACCTCCTGCTAACAGGAAGGGGCAAAGAGCACCACAGCAGAGCTGTATATATAGCCCCTCCCCTTCCCCTCCACCCCCATTCATTCTCTTTGCCTGTGTTATACTAGGAAGACATGGTAAAGTGAGGTGTTAGTTTTAGTTTCTTCAATCAAGAAGTTTTTTATTTTAAATGGTACCGGTGCGTACTATTTTCCTCAGGGGGATATGGAAGAAGATTTCTATCCTGAGGTTTGATGATCTTAGCATTTGTAACTAAGATCCACGCTGGTTCCCACAAGACTTCTGAAGGTAACCATGAGACATCTTCAGTGTGGAGACCAGTTTCATGCTACAAGCAGCATTAAGGTATGTGCAGCCTTTTTTTCTGAGGAGACTTGGTGTATCAGAACTGGCTGGCATTATTTCCCTGTATGGGAATGGGGTAAGTAGTAAAACCTATTTCTCTTGTTAAGTGTATCCAGTCCACGGATCATCCATTACTTATGGGATATTCTCCTTCCCAACAGGAAGTTGCAAGAGGATCACCCACAGCAGAGCTGCTATATAGCTCCTCCCCTCACTGCCATATCCAGTCATTCTCTTGCAACTCTCAACAAAGATGGAGGTAGTAAGAGGAGAGTGGTGTATTATAGTTAGTTTTTTTTAACTTCAATCAAAAGTTTATTTTTAAATGGTACCGGAGTGTACTATTTTATCTCAGGCAGCATTAGAAGAAGAATCTGCCTGCGGTTTCTATGATCTTAGCAGAAGTAACTAAGATCCACTGCCGTTCTCACATATTCTGAGGAGTGAGGTAACTTCAGAGGGGGAATGGCGTGCAGGTTATCCTGCAATAAGGTATGTGCAGTTAACATATTTCTAGGGATGGAATTTGCTAGAAAAATGCTGCTGATACCGGATTAATGTAAGTTAAGCCTAAATACAGTGATTTAATAGCGACTGGTATCAGGCTTATTACCAGAGATACATACTCTTATAAAAGTGCAATATAAAACGTTTGCTGGCATGTTTAATCGTTTTTATATATGCTTGGTGATAAAACTTATTGGGGCCTAGTTTTTTTCCACATGGCTGG
Source organism: Bombina bombina (assembly GCF_027579735.1). NCBI lineage: Eukaryota > Metazoa > Chordata > Amphibia > Anura > Bombinatoridae > Bombina > Bombina bombina. The sequence continues at coordinate 1,458,312,744 of NC_069499.1, read as the reverse complement.
CTTGATTTTTGCCTAGAAACAGTTTCCTGAGGCTTTCCACTGTTGTAATATGAGTGGGAGGGGCCTATTTTAGCGTTTTTCTGCACTGCTAAAATTACAGACAGACACTCAGCTTCCCTCTGCATGATACAGGACATCTCTGAAGGGCTCAAAAGGCTTCAAAAGTCGTGTTTGAGGAGGGTAACAACCACAGTAGACCTGTGGCAGTTGTGACTAGTTTTAAAAACGTTTTTTTCATTTATTATTCCGTTTTTGGTATTAAGGGGTTAATCATCCATTTGCAAGTGGGTGCAATGCTCTGCTAACTTGTTTCATACACTGTAAAAATTTCATTAGTGTAACTGCCTTTTTTCACTGTTATTTCAAATTTTGACAATTTGTTTTTCTTAAAGGCACAGTAACGTTTTTTTATATTGCTTGTTTAACTTGATGCAAAGTGTTTTCCAAGCTTGCTAGTCTGTACAAACATGTCTGACATAGAGGAAACTACTTGTTCATTATGTTTAAAAGCCATGGTGGAGCCCCATAGGAGAATGTGTACTAAATGTATTGATTTCACCTTAAACAGTAAAGATCAGTCTTTATCTATAAAAGAATTGTCACCAGAGGGTTCTGTCGAGGGGGAAGTTATGCCGACTAACTCTCCCCACGTGTCGGACCCTTTGCCTCCCGCTCAAGGGATGCACGCTAATATGGCGCCAAGTAGATCAGGGACGCCCATAGCGATTACTTTGCAGGACATGGCTGCGATCATGAATACCCTGTCACCACTATTAGCCAGATTGCCTGAATTAAGAGGCAAGTGCGATAGCTCTGGGGTTAGACGAGATACAGAGCGCGTAGATGCTGTAAGAGCCATGTATGATATTGCGTCACAATATGCAGAACCTGAGGACGGAAAGCTTCAGTCTGTGGGTGACATCTCTGACTCGGGGAAACCTGATTCAGAGATTTCTAATTTTAAATTTAAGCTTGAGAACCTCCGTGTATTGCTTGGGGAGTTGTTAGCTGCTCTGAATGACTGACACAATTGCAGTGCCAGAGAAATTGTGTAGACTGGATAAATACTATGCAGTGCCGGTGTGTACTGATGTTTTTCCAATACCTAAAAGGTTTACAGAAATTATTAGTAAGGAGTGGGATAGACCCGGTGTGCCGTTTTCCCCCTCTCCTATATTTAGAAAAATGTTTCCCATAGACGCCACTACACGGGACTTATGGCAGACGGTCCCTAAGGTAGAGGGAGCAGTTTCTATTTTAGCAAAGCGTACCACTATCCCGGTTGAGGACAGTTGTGCTTTTTCAGATCCAATGGATACAAAATTAGAGGGTTACCTTAAGAAAATGTTTATTCAACAAGGTTTTATTTTACAGCCCCTAGCATGCATTGCGCCTGTCACTGCTGCGGCGGCATTCTGGTTTGAGGCCCTGGAAGAGGCCATCCATACAGCTCCATTGACTGAAATCATTGACAAGCTTAGAACACTTAAGCTAGCTAACACATTTGTTTCTGATGCCATTGTTCATTTGACTAAACTAACGGCTAAGAATTTTGGATTCGCCATCCAGGCGCGTAGGGCGCTATGGCTTAAATCCTGGTCAGCTGACGTGACTTCGAAGTCTAAATTACTCAACATTCCTTTCAAGGGGCAGACCTTATTCGGGCCTGGTTTGAAAGAAATGATTGCTGACATTACTGGAGGTAAGGGTCATACCCTTCCTCAGGACAGGGCCAAATCAAGGGCCAAACAGTCTAATTTTCGTGCCTCTCGAAATTTCAAGGCAGGTTCAGCATCAACTTCCTCTGCTTCAAAACAAGAGGGAACTTTTGCTCAATCCAAGCAGGCCTGGAAATCTAACCAGTCCTGGAACAAGGGCAAGCAGGCCAGAAAGCCTGCTGCTGCCCCCAAGACAGCATGAAGGAACGGCCCCCTATCCGGCAACGGATCTAGTAGGGGGCAGACTTTCTCTCTTCGCCCAGGCGTGGGCAAGAGATGTTCAGGATCCCTGGGCGTTGGAGATCATATCTCAGGGATATCTTCTGTACTTCAAAGCTTCTCCTCCACAGGGGAGATTTCACCTTTCAAGATTATCTGCAAACCAGATAAAGAAAGAGGCATTCCTACGCTGCGTGTAAGACCTCCTAGTAATGGGAGTGATCCATCCAGTTCCGCGGACGGAACAAGGACAGGGTTTTTATTCAAATCTGTTTGTGGTTCCCAAAAAAGAGGGAACCTTCAGACCAATTTTGGATCTAAAGATCTTAAACAAATTCCTCAGAGTTCCATCATTCAAGATAAAAACTATTCGGACCATCTTACCCATGATCCAAGAGGGTCAGTACATGAACACAGTGGACTTAAAGGATGCCTACCTTCACATTCCGATTCACAAGAATCCTCATCGGTTCCTGAGATTTGCCTTTCTAGACAGGCATTACCAGTTTGTAGCTCTTCCCTTCGGGTTGGCTACAGCCCCAAGAATTTTTACAAAGGTTCTGGGCTCTCTTCTGGCGGTTCTAAGACCGCGAGGCATAGCGGTAGCTCATTATCTAGACGACATCCTGATACAGGCGTCAAGCTTTCAAATTGCCAAGTCTCACACAGAGATAGTTCTGGCATTTCTGAGGTCGCATGGGTGGAAAGTGAACGAAGAAAAGAGTTCTCTATCTCCTCTCACAAGGGTTTCCTTCCTAGGGACTCTTATAGATTCTGTAGAAATGAAAATTTACCTGACGGAGTCCAGGTTATCAAAACTTCTAAATGCTTGCCGTGTTCTTCACCCCACTCCGCGCCCTGTGGTGGCTCAGTGCATGGAGGTAATCGGCTTAATGGTAGCGGCAATGGACATAGTGCCATTTGCGCGCCTGCATCTCAGACCGCTACAATTATGCATGCTCAGTCAGTGGAATGGGGATTACACAGATTTGTCCCCTCTACTAAATCTGGATCAGGAAACCAGGGATTCTCTTCTCTGGTGGCTATCTCGGGTCCATCTGTCCAAAGGTATGACCTTTCGCAGACCAGATTGGACGATTGTAACAACAGATGCCAGCCTTCTAGGTTGGGGTGCAGTCTGGAACTCCCTGAAGGCTCAGGGATCGTGGACTCAGGAGGAGAAACTCCTCCCAATAAATATTCTGGAGTTAAGAGCAATATTCAATGCTCTTCTAGCTTGGCCTCAGTTAGCAACCATGAGGTTCATCAGATTTCAGTCGGACAACATCACGACTGTGGCTTATATCAACCATCAAGGGGGAACCAGGAGTACCCTAGCGATGTTAGAAGTCTCCAAAATAATTCGCTGGGCAGAGTCTCACTCTTGCCACCTATCAGCAATCCATATCCCAGGTGTAGAGAACTGGGAGGCGGATTTTCTAAGTTGTCAGACTTTTCTCTTGTTAAGTTTATTCAGTCCACGGGTCATCCATTACTTATGGGATATATTCCCTTCCCAACAGGAAGTTGCAAGAGGATCACCCAAGCAGAGCTGCTATATAGCTCCTCCCCTCACATGTCATATCCAGTCATTCTCTTGCAACTCTCAACATAGTAGGAGGTCGTGAGAGGAGTGTGGTGTTTTATACTTAATTATTTCTTCAATCAAAAGTTTGTTATTTTTAAATGGCACCGGAGTGTGCTGTTTTTTTTCTCAGGCAGTATTTAGAAGAAGAAATCTGCCTGCGTTTTCTATGATCTTAGCAGAAGTAACTAAGATCCACTGGCTGTTCTCGCACATTCTGAGGAGTGAGGTAACTTCAGAAAGGGAATAGCGTACAGGGTCTCCTGCAAATGAGGTATGTGCAGTAAAATATTTTTCTAAGGAATGGAATTGACTAAGAAAATACTGCTGATACCGAAGTAATGTAAGTACAGCCTTAAATGCAGTGGTAGCAACTGGTATCAGGCTGATTAAATGTATGTGCAGTAATGTAATTTTCTAAGGAATGGAATTTGACTAAGAAAATGCTACTAATACTGAAAGTAATGTAATGAGCCTTAACTGCAGTAGAAGCGACTGGTAGCAGGCTTATAAATAACAATACATACTCTTTAAAAAGGGATCTTGAAAACGTTTACTGGCATGTTTAATCGTTTTTGTGAGGTACATTGGTGATAAAACTTATAGGCACAGTCTTCCTGCTTCTTCCTGCATGACCCAGGACGTCTCTGGAGAGCTCAGAGGTTTTCAAAAGTCATTTTGAGGGATGTAATCAGTCACAGCAGACCTGTGACAGTGTGTTTGACTGTGTTAAAAACGTTTATTTGCATATTGATTATCCGTTTTTGGGTATTAAGGGGTTAATCATCCATTTGCTAGTGGGTGCAATGCTCTGCTAAACTAATATATTTACTGTGAAAATTTGGTTGCTATAACAGATTTGGTTCATTGTTATTTCAACTGTGACAGTTGTTTTGTGCTTCTTAAAGGCGCAGTAGCGTTTTTTTATATTGCTTGTAAATTTATTTTAAAGCATTTTCCAAGCTTGCTAGTCTCATTGCTAGTCTGTTTAAACATGTCTGACACAGATGAATCTGTTTGTTCACTATGTTTAAAGGCCAATGTGGAGCCCCATAGAAATATGTGTATTCGCCATCCAGGCATGCAGAGCGCTATGGCTTAAATCCTGGTCAGCTGACGTGACTTCTAAATCTAAATTGCTTAATATTCCTTTCAAAGGGCAGACCTTATTCGGGCCCGGTTTGAAAGAAATTATCGCTGACATTACTGGAGGTAAGGGTCATACTCTTCCTCAGGACAGGGCCAAATCAAAGGCCAAACAGTCTAATTTTCGTGCCTTTCGAAACTTCAAGGCAGGAGCAGCATCAACTTCTTCCGCTCCAAAACAGGAAGGAACTGTTGCTCGTTACAGACAGGCCTGGAAAACTAACCAGTCCTGGAACAAGGGCAAGCAGGCCAGAAAACCTACTACTGCCCCAAAGACAGCATGAAGAGAGGGCCCACTATCCGGAAACGGATCTAGTGGGGGGCAGACTTTCTCTCTTCGCCCAGGCGTGGGCAAGAGATGTCCAGGATCCCTGGGCGTTGGAGATTATATCTCAGGGATATCTTCTGGACTTCAAAGCTTCTCCTCCACAAGGGAGATTTCATCTTTCAAGGTTATCAGCAAACCAAATAAAGAAAAAGGCATTTCTACGCTGTGTACAAGACCTCATAGTAATGGGGGTGATCCACCCAGTTCCGCGGACGGTACAAGGGCAAGAATTTTACTCAAATCTGTTTGTGGTTCCCAAGAAAGAGGGAACCTTCAGACCAATCTTGGACCTAAAAATCTTAAACAAATTCCTAAGAGTTCCATCATTCAAAATGGAAACTATTCGAACCATCCTACCCATGATCCAAGAGGGTCAGTATATGACCACAGTGGACTTAAAGGATGCCTACCTTCACATACCGATTCACAAAGATCATTATCGGTACCTAAGATTTGCCTTTCTAGACAGGCATTACCAGTTTGTAGCTCTTCCCTTCGGGTTAGCTACGGCCCGAGAATTTTTACAAAGGTTCTGGGCTCACTTCTGGCGGTGCTAAGACCGCGAGGCATAGCGGTGGCTCCGTACCTAGACGACATTCTGATACAAGCGTCAAGTTTTCAAATTGCCAAATCTCATACAGAGATAGTTCTGGCATTTCTGAGGTCGCATGGGTGGAAGGTGAACGTGGAAAAGAGTTCTCTATTACCACTCACAAGGGTTCCCTTCCTAGGGACTCTTATAGATTCTGTAGAGATGAAAATTTACCTGACGGAGTCCAGGTTATCAAAGCTTCTAAATGCTTGCCGTGTCCTTCATTCCATTCCACGCCCGTCAGTAGCTCAGTGCATGGAAGTAATCTGCTTAATGGTAGCTGCAATGGACATAGTACCATTTGCGCGCCTGCATCTCAGACCGCTGCAATTATGCATGCTAAGTCAGTGGAATGGGGATTACTCAGATTTGTCCCCTCTATTAAATCTGGATCAAGAGACCAGAGATTCTCTTCTCTGGTGGCTTTCTCGGGTCCATCTGTCCAAAGGGATGACCTTTCGCAGGCCAGATTGGACGATTGTAACAACAGATGCCAGCCTTCTAGGTTGGGGCGCAGTCTGGAACTCCCTGAAGGCTCAGGGATCGTGGACTCAGGAGGAGAAACTCCTCCCAATAAATATTCTGGAGTTAAGAGCAATATTCAATGCTCTTCTAGCTTGGCCTCAGTTAGCAACCATGAGGTTCATCAGATTACAGTCGGACAACATCACGACTGTGGCTTACATCAACCATCAAGGGGGAACCAGGAGTTCCCTAGCGATGTTAGAAGTCTCAAAGATAATTCGCTGGGTAGAGTCTCACTCTTGCCACCTGTCAGCGATCTACATCCCAGGCGTGGAGAACTGGGAGGCGGACTTTCTAAGTCGCCAGACTTTTCATCCGGGGGAGTGGGAACTTCATCCGGAGGTCTTCGCTCAACTGATTCATCGTTGGGGCAAACCAGAACTGGATCTCATGGCGTCTCGCCAGAACGCCAAGTTTCCTTGTTACGGATCCAGGTCCAGGGACCCGGGAGCGGCGCTGATAGATGCTCTAGCAGCCCCTTGGGTTTTCAACATGGCTTATGTGTTTCCACCATTTCCGCTGCTACCTCGACTGATTGCCAAGATCAAACAAGAGAGAGCATCAGTGATTCTGATAGCACCTGCGTGGCCACGCAGGACCTGGTATGCAGACCTAGTGGACATGTCATCCTGTCCACCATGGTCTCTGCCTCTGAGACAGGACCTTCTAATTCAGGGTCCTTTCAATCATCCAAATCTAATTTCTCTGAGGCTGACTGCATGGAGATTGAACACTTGATCCTATCAAAGCGTGGCTTCTCGTAGTCGGTTATTGATACCTTAATACAGGCTCGGAAACCTGTTACCAGAAAAATTTACCATAAATTATGGCGTAAATATTTATATTGGTGCGAATCCAAGAGTTACTCATGGAGTAAGGTTAGGATTCCTAGGATATTGTCTTTTCTACAAGAGGGTTTAGAAAAGGGCTTATCTGCTAGTTCGTTAAAGGGACAGATTTCTACTCTGTCCTTTTACACAAACGTCTGGCAGAAGTTCCAGACGTTCAGGCTTTTTGTCAGGCTTTGGCTAGGATTAAGCCTGTGTTTAAGACGGTTGCTCCGCCGTGGAGCTTAAACTTAGTTCTTAAAGTTCTTCAAGGTGTTCCATTTGAACCCCTTCATTCCATTGATATTAAGCTGTTATCTTGGAAAGTTCTGTTTTTGATGGCTATTTCCTCGGCTCGAAGAGTCTCTGAGTTATCTGCCTTACATTGTGATTCTCCTTATCTGATTTTCCATTCAGACAAGGTAGTTCTGCGTACTAAACCTGGGTTCTTACCTAAGGTAGTTTCTAACAGGAATATCAATCAAGAGATTGTTGTTCCATCATTATGTCCTAACCCTTCTTCAAAGAAGGAACGACTTTTGCATAATCTGGACGTAGTCCGTGCCCTGAAGTTCTATTTACAGGCAACTAAAGATTTTCGTCAAACTTCTTCCCTGTTTGTTGTTTATTCTGGTCAGAGGAGAGGTCAAAAGGCTTCGGCTACCTCTCTCTCCTTTTGGCTTCGTAGCATAATACGTTTAGCCTATGAGACTGCTGGACAGCAGCCTCCTGAAAGAATTACAGCTCATTCCACTAGAGCTGTGGCTTACACCTGGGCCTTTAAGAATGAGGCCTCTGTTGAACAGATTTGCAAGGCTGCGACTTGGTCTTCACTTCATACCTTTTCAAAATTTTACAAATTTGACACTTTTGCTTCTTCTGAGGCTGTTTTTGGGAGAAAGGTTCTACAGGCAGTGGTTCCTTCCGTTTAAAGTTCCTGCCTTGTCCCTCCCATCATCCGTGTACTTTAGCTTTGGTATTGGTATCCCATAAGTAATGGATGACCCGTGGACTGAATACACTTAACAAGAGAAAACATAATTTATGCTTACCTGATAAATTTATTTCTCTTGTAGTGTATTCAGTCCACGGCCCACCCTGTCTTTTTTTGAGGCAGATATAAATTTTAATTAAAACTCCAGTCACCACTGCACCCTATGGTTTCTCCTTTCTTGTCTTGTTTCGGTCGAATGACTGGATATGACATGTGAGGGGAGGAGCTATATAGCAGCTCTGCTTGGGTGATCCTCTTGCAACTTCCTGTTGGGAAGGGAATATATCCCATAAGTAATGGATGACCCGTGGACTGAATACACTACAAGAGAAATAAATTTATCAGGTAAGCATAAATTATGTTTTTTCATCTGGGGGAGTGGGAACTCCATCCGGAGGTGTTTGCTCAATTGGTTCATCGTTGGGGCAAACCAGAACTGGATCTCATGGCGTCTCGCCAGAACGCCAAGCTTCCTTGTTACGGATCCAGGTCCAGGGACCCAGAAGCGACGCTGATAGATGCTCTAGCAGCTCCTTGGTTCTTCAACCTGGCTTATGTGTTTCCACCGTTTCCTCTGCTCCCTCGACTGATTGCCAAAATCAGACAGGAGAGGGCATCGGTGATTCTGATAGCGCCTGCGTGGCCACGCAGGACCTGGTATGCAGACCTAGTGGACATGTCATCCTTTCCACCATGGACTCTGCCTCTGAGACAAGACCTTCTCATACAAGGTCCTTTCAATCATCCGAATCTAATTTCTCTGAGACTGACTGCATGGAGATTGAACGCTTGATTCTATCAAAGCGTGGCTTCTCCGAGTCAGTCATTGATACCTTAATACAGGCACGAAAGCCTGTCACCAGGAAAATCTACCACAAGATATGGCGTAAATATCTTCATTGGTGTGAATCCAAGAATTACTCATGGAGTAGGGTTAGGATTCCTAGGATATTGTCCTTCCTCCAAGAGGGTTTGGACAAAGGATTATCAGATAGTAATTTAAAGGGACAGATTTCTGCTCTGTCTATTCTTTTACACAAGCGTCTGGCAGAAGTTCCAGACGTTCAGGCATTTTGTCAGGCTTTAGTTAGAATTAAGCCTGTGTTTAAACCTGTTGCTCCTCCATGGAGCTTAAACTTGGTTCTTAAAGTTCTTCAAGGGGTTCCGTTTGAACCCCTTCATTCTATTGATATCAAACTTCTATCATGGAAAGTTCTTTTTCTGATGGCTATGTCCTCGGCTCGGAGAGTCTCTGAGTTATCTGCCTTACATTGTGATTCTCCTTATCTGATCTTTCATTCAGATAAAGTAGTTCTGCGTACAAAACCTGGGTTTTTACCCAAGGTGGTTTCTAACAAGAATATCAATCAAGAGATTGTTGTTCCATCATTATGTCCTAATCCTTCTTCAAAGAAGGAACGTCTTTTGCATAATCTAGACGTAGTCCGTGCCTTGAAGTTTTACTTACAAGCTACTAAAGATTTTCGTCAAACATCTAACCTGTTTGTCGTTTACTCTGGACAGAGGAGAGGTCAAAAGGCCTCGGCAACCTCTTTCTTTTTGGCTTCGGAGTATAATCCGTTTAGCCTATGAGACTGCTGGACAGCAGCCCCCTGAAAGGATTACAGCTCATTCCACTAGAGCTGTGGCTTCCACCTGGGCCTTTAAAAATGTTCTGTTGAACAGATTTACAAGGCTGCGACTTAGTCTTCGCTTCATACCTTTTCCAAATTTTCCAAATTTGATACTTTTGCTTCTTCGGAGGCTGTTTTTGGGAGAAAGGTTCTACAGGCAGTGGTTCCTTCCGTTTAAGTTCCTGCCTTCTCCCTCCCATCATCCGTGTACTTTAGCTTTGGTATTGGTATCCCATAAGTAATGGATGATCCGTGGACTGGATACACTTAACAAGAGAAAACATAATTTATGCTTACCTGATAAATTTATTTCTCTTGTAGTGTATCCAGTCCACGGCCCGCCCTGTCCTTTTAAGGCAGGTCTAAATTTTAATTAAACTACAGTCACCACTGCACCCTATGGTTTCTCCTTTCTCGGCTTGTTTCGGTCAAATGACTGGATATGGCAGTGAGGGGAGGAGCTATATAGCAGCTCTGCTGTGGGTGATCCTCTTGCAACTTCCTGTTGGGAAGGAGAATATCCCATAAGTAATTGATGATCCGTGGACTGGATACACTACAAGAGAAATAAATTTATCAGGTAAGCATAATTTATGTTTTTAATAAGAGTAGTGTTACTGGAGTCCCTATTTTATATTTATCATTAGTTGATATTTGGGCATTATGTGACATGGGAGACAATATAAAAAACAATGTTTTTATGTTTATTTTTGGCACTTAAAACTTATTGGTTTTATGCTTGAGGGTTATATTGTGTGTGTATTTTTACTTCAGTGCAAAACTGCATTTCCATGTGGTGGTGTTTGGGCCAACTCCAACTTTTGACCTTAAGGGGCGGAGCCTATTTTTGGTGCAATTTCTCTTGTAAGGTGTATCCAGTCCACGGATTATCCATTACTTGTGGGATATTCTCATTCCCAACAGGAAGTTGCAAGAGGATCACCCACAGCAGAGCTGTTATATAGCTCCTCCCCTAACTGCCACATCCAGTCATTCTCTTGCAACTCTCAACAAGCATGGAGGTAGTAAGAGAGAAGTGGTGAACTATAGTTAGTTTTTTTCTTCAATCAAAAGTTTATTATTTTTAAATGGTACCGGAGTTGTACTATTTTATCCCAGGCAGTAATTAGAAGAAGAATCTGCCTGCGTTTTATATGATTTTAGCAGGTTGTAACTAAGATCCATTGCTGTTCTCACATATGACTGAGGAGAGAGGTAACTTCAGCGGGAGAATGGCGTGCAGGTTATCCTGCTATGAGGTATGTGCAGTTAAAATATTTTTCTAGAGATGTAAATGCTAGAAAATGCTGCTTATACCGGATTTATGTAAGGTAAGCCTGGATACAGTGATTTAATAGCGACTGGTATCATGCTTACTTTCAGAGGTAATACTCTTATACATTTACAATATAAAACGTTTGCTGGTATGTTTAAGCGTTTTTATATATGTTTTTGGTGATTAAACTTTATTGGGGCCTAGTTTTTCCACATGGCTGGCTTAAATTTGCCTAGAAACAGTTTCCTGAGGCTTTCCACTGCTGTAGCATGAGTGGGAGGGGCCTAAATTAGCGCTTTTTTGCGCAGTTAAAATTACAGACTGAGACATCCAGCTTCCCTCAGGAGTCCCCTGAATGCTATAGGACATCTCTAAAGGACTCATAGGCTTTCCAAAGTCGTTTATTGGGGAAGGTAGGGCCACAGCAGAGCTGTGGCAGTTTGTTGTTACTGTTAAAATACGTCTATATAATTTTTTTTTGATCCGTTTTTTGAACTAAGGGGTTAATCATCAATTTGGAAGTGGGTGCAATGCTCTGTTCGCTTATTATACACACTGTAAAAATTTCGTTTGATTTACTGCCTTTTTTCACTGTTTTTCAAATTCTGACAAAATTTGTTTCTCTTAAAGGCACAGTACTGTTTTTTATATTTGCTTGTTAACTTGATTTAAAGTGTTTTCCAAGCTTGCTGGTCTCATTGCTAGTCTGTGCAAACATGTCTGACATTGAGGAAACTCCTTGTTCATTATGTTTAAAAACCATGGTGGAACCCCCTCTTAGAATGTGTACCAAATGTACTGATTTCACTTTAAGCAATAAAGATCATATTCTGTCTTTAAAAAGTTTATCACCAGAGGAATCTGACGAGGGGGAAGTTATGCCAACTAACTCTCCCCACGTGTCAGATCCTTTGACTCCCGCTCAAGGGACTCGCGCTCAAATGGCGCCAAGTACATCTAGGGCGCCCATAGCGTTTACTTTAAAAGACATGGCGGCAGTCATGGATAATACACTGTCAGCGGTATTAGCCAGACTACCTGAATTTAGAGGAAAGTGAGATAGCTCTGGAGTTAGACGAAATACAGAGCATACTGACGCTTTTAAGAGCTATGTCGGATTCTGCCTCACAATATGCAGAAGCTGAAGAAGGAGAGCTTCTTTCTGTGGGTGATGTTTCTGACTCAGGGAAGATGATGCAACCTGATTCTGATATTTCTACATTTAAATTTAAGCTTGAACACCTCCGTGTGTTACTCAGGGAGGTTTTAGCTGCTCTGAATGACTGTGATACAATTGCAGTGCCAGAGAAATTGTGTAGACTGGATAAATACTATGCAGTGCCGGTGTGCACTGATGTTTTTCCAATACCTAAAAGGTTTACAGAAATTATTACTAAGGAATGGGATAGACCAGGTGTGCCGTTTTCTCCCCCTCCTATTTTTAGAAAAATGTTTCCAATAGACGCCACCACACGGGACTTATGGCAGACAGTCCCTAAGGTGGAGGGAGCAGTTTGTACTCTAGCAAAGCGTACTACTATCCCTGTCGAGGACAGTTGTGCTTTCTTAGATCCAATGGATAAAAAATTAGAGGGTTACCTTAAGAAAATGTTTATTCAACAAGGTTTTATCCTACAGCCCCTTGCATGCATTGCTCCTGTCACTGCTGCTGCGGCGTTCTGGTTTGAGTCTCTGGAAGAGGCTTTACAGGTAGCGACTCCATTGGATGACATACTTGACAAGCTTAGAGCCCTTAAGCTAGCCAATTCTTTTGTTTCTGATGCCATTGTTCATTTGACTAAACTAACGGCTAAGAATTCTGGTTTTGCTATCCAGGCGCGCAGAGCGCTATGGCTTAAATCATGGTCAGCTGACGTTACTTCAAAGTCTAAGCTGCTTAACATTCCCTTCAAGGGGCAGACCCTATTCGGGCCTGGTTTGAAGGAGATTATTGCTGATATCACTGGAGGAAAAGGTCATGCCCTTCCTCAGGATAGGTCCAAATCAAGGGCCAAGCAGTCTAATTTTCATGCCTTTCGAAACTTCAAGGCAAGTGCGGCATCAACTTCCTCTAATGCAAAACAAGAGGGAACTTTTGCTCAGTCCAAGACGGTCTGGAGACCTAACCAGACCTGGAACAAAGGTAAGCAGGCCAAAAGCCTGCTGCTGCCTCTAAGACAGCATGAAGGAACAGCCCCCTATCCGGTAACGGATCTAGTAGGGGGCAGACTTTCGCTCTTCGCCCAGGCGTGGGCAAGAGATGTCCAGGATCCCTGGGCATTGGAAATTATATCCCAGGGATATCTTCTGGACTTCAAAGCTTCCCCCCCAAAAGGGAGATTTCACCTTTCACAATTATCTGCAAACCAGATAAAGAGAGAGGCATTCTTACACTGTGTTCAAGACCTCCTAGTTATGGGAGTGATCCATCCAGTTCCAAAGGAGGAACAGGGACAGGGATTTTACTCAAATCTGTTTGTGGTTCCCAAAAAAGAGGGACCCTTCAGACCAATTTTGGATCTAAAGATCAACAATTCCTCAGAGTTCCATCATTCAAGATGGAGACTATTCGAACCATCCTACCTATGATCCAGGAGGGTCAATACCTGACTACAGTGGATCTAAAGGATGCTTATCTTCACAGTCCGATACACAAAGATCATCATCGGTTTCTCAGGTTTGCCTTCCTAGACAGGCATTACCAGTTTGTAGCTCTTCCCTTTGGGTTAGCTACAGCCCCAAGAATTTTTATGAAGGTTCTGGGGTCGCTTCTGGCGGTCCTAAGGCCGCAGGGCATAGCAGTGGCCCCTTATTTAGACGACATCCTAATTCAGGCGTCAAACTTCCAAATTGCCAAGTCTCATACGGACATAGTGTTGGCATTTCTGAGGTCACATGGGTGGAAGGTGAACGAGTAAGTGTTCTCTATCCCCCCTCACAAGAGTTTCCTTCCTAGGGACTCTGATAGATTCTGTAGAAATTAAAAATTTACCTGACGGAGCCCAGGTTATCAAAACTTCTAAATTCCTGCCGTGTTCTTTATTCCATTCCTCGCCCTTCGGTGGCTCAGTGCATGGAAGTAATCGGCTTAATGGTATCGGCAATGGACATAGTGCCGTTTGCACGCCTACATCTCAGACCGCTGCAACTCTGCATGCTCAGTCAGTGGAATGGGGATTACACAGATTTGTCCCCTCTACTGAATCTGGATCAAGAGACCAGGGATTCTCTTCTCTGGTGGCTATCTCGGGTCCATCTGTCCAAAGGTATGACCTTTCGCAGGCCAGATTGGACAATTGTAACGACAGATGCCAGCCTTCTAGGTTGGGGTGCAGTCTGGAACTCCCTGAAGGCTCAGGGATCGTGGACTCAGGAGGAGACACTCCTTCCAATAAATATTCTGGAACTGAGAGCGATATTCAATGCTCTTCAAGCTTGGCCTCAGTTAGCAACTCTGAGGTTCATCAGATTTCAGTCGGACAACATCACGACTGTGGCTTACATCAACCATCAAGGGGGAACAAGGAGTTCCCTAGCGATGTTAGAAGTCTCAAAGATAATTCGCTGGGCAGAGATTCACTCTTGCCACCTATCAGCTATCCATATCCCAGGTGTAGAGAACTGGGAGGCAGATTTTCTAAGTCGTCAGACTTTTCACCCGGGGGAGTGGGAACTCCATCCGGAGGTGTTAGCACAATTGATTCATCGTTGCGGCAAACCAGAACTGGATCTCATGGCTTCTCGCCAGAACGCCAAGCTTCCTTGTTACGGATCCAGGTCCAGGGATCCCAGGGCGACGCTGATAGATGCTCTAGCAGCGCCCTGGCCTTTCAACCTGGCTTATGTGTTTCCATCGTTTCCTCTGCTCCCTCGTCTGATTGCCAAGATCAAGCAGGAGAGAGCATCGGTGATCTTGATAGCGCCTGCGTGGTCACGCAGGACCTGGTATGCAGATCTAGTGGACATGTCATCCTTTCCACCTTGGACTCTGCCGTTAAGACAGGACCTTCTACTACAAGGTCCTTTCAATCATCCAAATCTAATTTCTCTGAGACTGACTGCCTGGAGATTGAACGCTTGATTTTATCAAAGCGTGGCTTCTCCGAGTCAGTCATTGATACTTTAATACAGGCACGAAAGCCTGTCACCAGGAAAATTTACCATAAGATATGGCGTAAATATCTTTATTGGTGTGAATCCAAGGGTTACTCATGGAGTAAGGTTAGGATTCCCCGGATATTATCCTTTCTCCAAGAGGGTTTGGAAAAGGGATTGTCAGCTAGTTCCTTAAAGGGTCAGATTTCTGCCCTGTCTATTCTTTTGCACAAGCGTCTGGCAGATGTTCCAGACGTTCAGGCATTTTGTCAAGCTTTAGTTAGAATCAAGCCTGTGTTTAAACCTGTTGCTCCGCCATGGAGCTTAAATCTGGTTCTTAAAGTTCTTCAAGGAGTTCCGTTTGAACCTCTTCATTCCATAGATATCAAACTTTTATCTTGGAAAGTTCTTTTTTTGGTAGCTATTTCCTCGGCTCGTAGAGTCTCCGAGTTATCTGCTTTACAATGTAATTCTCCTTATCTGATCTTCCATGCGGATAAGGTAGTCCTGCGTACCAAACCTGGGTTTTTACCTAAGGTGGTATCTAATAAGAATATCAATCAAGAGATTGTTGTTCCATCTTTGTGTCCTAATCCTTCTTCAAAGAAGGAACGTCTATTACACAATCTGGATGTGGTTCGTGCTTTAAAGTTTTACTTACAAGCTACTAAAGATTTTCGTCAAACATCTTCTTTGTTTGTTGTTTACTCTGGACAGAGTAGAGTTCAAAAGGCTTCGGCAACCTCTCTTTCTTTTTGGCTAAGAAGCATAATCCGCTTAGCCTATGAGACTACTGGCCAGCAGCCTCCTGAAAGGATTACAGCTCATTCTACTAGAGCTGTGGCTTCCACATGGGCCTTTAAAAATGAGGCTTCTGTTGAACAGATTTGCAAGGCGGCGACTTGGTCTTCGCTTCATACTTTTTCAAAATTCTATAAATTTGATACTTTTGCTTCTTCGGAGGCTATTTTTGGGAGAAAGGTTTTACAGGCAGTGGTACCTTCCTTTAAGTACCTGCCTTGTCCCTCCCTTCATCCGTGTACTTTTAGCTTTGGTATTGGTATCCCACAAGTAATGGATGATGCGTGGACTGGATACACCTTACAAGAGAAAACATAATTTATGCTTACCTGATAAATTTATTTCTCTTGTGGTGTATCCAGTCCACGGCCCGCCCTGTCCTTTTAAGGCAGGTAATTTTTTACTTTAAACTACAGTCACCACTGCACCCTATGGTTTCTCCTTTCTCTGCTTGTTTTCGATCGAATGACTGGATGTGGCAGTTAGGGGAGGAGCTATATAACAGCTCTGCTGTGGGTGATCCTCTTGCAACTTCCTGTTGGGAATGAGAATATCCCACAAGTAATGGATGATCCGTGGACTGGATACACCACAAGAGAAATACATTTATCAGGTAAGCATAAATTATGTTTTCTTCAGGCTTAGCAGCAGCAAACAGTAACTCAGTGGCTCCTGGACTGTGTAGCTGGTCTGAAGGGTTGGAAACTTGATTTGAAGTACCCTGGGGGCAGGTAGGCGACGTGCAGAGTGTATTTTTATCTATCTTTTGACTATAGGTTGATATAATTACTTCTAAAGCCTTATTTCTGCCCTTGCTTCTTGGTGCAGTAATTTTTGGATTAACCAACGATATTATGTTAAATTTGGGAATAATTTAACGTTTTTTGTGCATTTTGGAAAAATTGTTCACTTTTTCTTTTCTTAAAGGCACAGTACACGTTTTTTCTAATGTTTATTTTATGCTATAAATAAGTGTTTAAACGACTTTTGTGGTATTACTAGTCTGTTCAACATGTCTGACATTGAGGTTTCTCATTGTTCTATGTGTTTAGAAGCTATTGTGCAACCCCCTCTAACATTGTGTAACTTTTGTACTGAAAGGGCTTTACAATGTAAAAAGCATATTTTAAATAAAGTAAGTGTGCCTAAGGATGATTCTCAGTCTGAAGAGAATCAGGATATGCCATCCAATTCTCCCCAAGTGTCACAGCCTAGTACTTCTAGTGTGTCTAATTCCTTTACTCTGCAGGAGATGGCTGCAGTTATGTCAACTACCCTTACAGAGGTATTGTCTAAATTACCAGTGTTGCAGGGTAAACGCAGTAGGTCAAGTATTAATGTAAATACTGAATCCTCTGATGCTTTATTAGCTATTTCCGATGTTCCCTCACAGTGCTCTGAGTTGGGGATTGGGGAATTACTGTCTGAGGGTGAAATTTCTGATTCAGGGAATGTTTTGCCTCAGACAGATTCGGATGCTATGTCATTTAAATTTAAGCTTGAACACCTCTGCCTGTTGCTTTGGGAGGTTTTAGTGACTCTGGATGATTGTAATCCTATTGTGATTCCTCCAGAGAAATTGTGTAAAATGGATAAATATTTGGAAGTTCCTACTTACACTGATGTTTTTCCGGTTCCTAAGAGAATTTCGGAAATTATTAGTAAGGAATGGGATAGACCAGGTATACCGTTTTCTCCCTCTCCTAATTTTAAGAAAATGTTTCCTATATCAGATACCATTCGGACTCATGGCAAGCGGTCCCTAAGGTAGAGGGAGCTATATCTTCCCTAGCTAAGCGTACTACTATACCCATTGAGGATAGTTGTGCTTTCTAGGATCCTATGGATAAGAAATTAGAGGGTCTACTAAAGAAATTATTTGTTAATCAGGGATTTCTTTTACAACCTACGGCTTGCATTGTTCCAGTAACTACTGCAGCAGCTTTTTGGTTTGAGGCTCTAGAAGAGTCTCTTAACCTCTTAAGGACATATGACGGAATTTTTCCGTCATAAAACAATTGAGCAAACTGAAAGCTGTGTCATTAAAGGGTTAAGGTTGAGACTCCATTAGATGACATTCTAGATAGAATTAAGGCTCTTAAGCTAGCTAATTCTTTTATTACTGATGCCGCTTTTCAAATTGCTAAATTAGCGGCAAAAAATGCAGGATTTGCTATTTTAGCACGTAGAGCATTGTGGCTCAAATCTTGTTCTGCTGATGTGTCATCAAAACATAAGCTTTTAGCTATTCCCTTTAAAGGTAAGACCCTTTTTGGGCCAGAATTGAAGGAGATCATTTCTGATATTACAGGAGATAAGGGCCATGCCCTACCTCAGGATAGGTCGGTTAAAATGAGGGGTAAACAGAATAATTTTCGTTCCTTTCGGAACTTTAAAGGAGGACCCCCCGCTTCTTCTTCTTCCACAAGGCAGCATGAAGGGGTGGCCCCTGATCCGGGACCGGATCTAGTAGGGGGCAGATTTCTCCAACATTGGTGTGTCCGGTCCACGGCGTCATCCTTACTTGTGGGATATTCTCTTCCCCAACAGGAAATGGCAAAGAGTCCCAGCAAAGCTGGCCATATAGTCCCTCCTAGGCTCCGCCCACCCCAGTCATTCTCTTTGCCGTTGCACAGGCAACATCTCCACGGAGATGGTTAAGAGTTTTTTGGTGTTTTTATGTAGTTTTTATTCTTTTATCAAGTGTTTGTTATTTTAAAATAGTGCTGGTATGTACTATTTACTCTGAAACAGAAAAGGATGAAGATTTCTGTTTGTAAGAGGAAGATGATTTTAGCAGACAGTAACTAAAATCGATTGCTGTTTCCACATAGGACTGTTGAGATGAAGTAACTTCAGTTGGGGGAAACAGTTAGCAGACTTTTCTGCTTAAGGTATGACTAGCCATATTTCTAACAAGACTGTGTAATGCTGGAAGGCTGTCATTTCCCCTCATGGGGACCGGTAAGCCATTTTCTTAGTCAAATACAGAATAAAGGGCTTAATAAGGGCTAAAAAACTGGTAGACATTTTTATGGGCTAAATCGATTGCTTTATTTGGGCATATTATTCAGATTTAGGCTAACAATTGGCATTTATAATCTTGGGGAACGTTTATAAAACGGCAGGCACTGTGTTGGACACCTTTTTCAGTCAGGGGGCCTTTCTAGTTATAGACTGAGCCTCATTTTCGCGCCATTACTGCGCAGTTGTTTTTGGAGAGCAGGGCATGCAGATGCATGTGTGAGGATCTAAGAATCACTAAAAAAGCTTCTAGAAGGCGTCATTTGGTATCGTATTCCCCTCTGGGCTTGGTTGGGTCTCAGCAAAGACTATAGCTGGGACTGTATAGGGGTTAAATCTTAAAACGGCTCCGGTTCCGTTATTTTAAGGGTTAAAGCTCTGAAATTTGGTGTGCAATACTTTTAATGCTTTAAGACACTGTGGTGAAATTTTGGTAATTTTTGAACAATTCCTTCATACTTTTTCACATATTCAGTAATAAAGTGTTTTCTGTTTGAAATTTAAAGAGACAGTAACGGTTTTATTTTAAAACGTTTTTTGTGCTTTGTTGACAAGTTTAAGCCTGTTTAACATGTCTGTACCTTCAGATAAGCTATGTTCTATATGTATGAAAGCCAATGTGTCTCCCCATTTAAATTTATGTGATAATTGTGCCATAGCGTCCAAACAAAGTAAGGACAGTACTGCCACAGATAGTAAAGTTGCCCAAGATGATTCCTCAGATGAGGGGAGTAAACATAATACTACATCATCTCCTACTGTGTCTACACCAGTTTTGCCCACGCAGGAGGCCCCTAGTACATCTAGTGCGCCAATACTTATTACCATGCAACAATTAACGGCTGTAATGGATAACTCCATAGCAAATCTTTTATCCAAAATGCCTACTTATCAGAGAAAGCGCGATTGCTCTGTTTTAAACACTGAAGAGCAAGAGGGCGCTGATGATAATTGTTCTGTCATACCCTCACACCAATCTGAAGGGGCAATGAGGGAGGTTTTGTCTGATGGAGAAATCTCAGATTCAGGAAAAATTTCTCATCAAGCTGAACCTGATGTTGTGACATTTAAATTTAAATTAGAACATCTCCGCGCACTGCTTAAGGAGGTGTTATCTACTCTGGATGATTGTGACAACTTGGTCATTCCAGAGAAATTATGCAAGATGGACAAGTTCCTAGAGGTTCCGGTGCCCCCCAACGCTTTTCCTATACCCAAGCGGGTGGCGGACATAGTAAATAAGGAGTGGGAAAAACCCGGCATACCTTTTGTCCCCCCCCCCCCCCCCCCCATATTTAAGAAATTATTTCCTATGGTCGACCCCAGAAAGGACTTATGGCAGACAGTCCCCAAGGTCGAGGGGGCAGTTTCTACTCTAAACAAACGCACTACTATTCCTATTGAAGATAGTTGTGCTTTCAAAGATCCTATGGATAAAAAATTAGAAGGTTTGCTTAAAAAGATTTTTGTACAGCAAGGCTACCTTCTACAACCAATTTCATGCATTGTTCCTGTCACTACGGCAGCGTGTTTCTGGTTCGAGGAACTAGAAAAGTCGCTCAGTAGAGAAACTCCATATGAGGAGGTTATGGAAAGAGTTAACGCACTTAAATTGGCTAATTCTTTTATTTTAGATGCCGCTTTGCAATTAGCTAGACTAGCGGCGAAAAATTCAGGGTTTGCTATCGTGGTGCGCAGAGCGCTTTGGCTAAAGTCTTGGTCAGCGGATGTGTCATCCAAGACAAAATTGCTTAACATCCCTTTCAAGGGTAAAACTTTATTTGGACCAGAATTGAAAGAGATTATTTCAGACATCACTGGGGGAAAGGGCCACGCCCTTCCACAGGATAGGTCTTTCAAGGCTAAAAATAAGCCTAATTTTCGTCCTTTTCGCAGAAACGGACCAGCCTCTAATTCTGCATCCTCTAAGCAAGAGGGTAATACCTCACAACCCAAACCAGCCTGGAAACCGATACAAGGCTGGAACAAGGGTAAACAGGCCAAGAAGCCTGCCACTGCTAACAAAACAGCATGAAGGAGTAGCCCCCGATCCGGGACCGGATCTAGTGGGGGGCAGACTCTCTCTCTTTGCTCAGGCTTGGGCAAGAGATGTTCAGGATCCTTGGGCGCTAGAAATAGTTTCTCAAGGTTATCTCCTGGAATTCAAGGAACTACCCCCATCCTCAAACCAAATAAAGAGACAGGCATTCTTACATTGTGTAGAAGACCTGTTAAAAATGGGAGTGATACACCCAGTTCCCATAAAGGAACAAGGAATGGGATTTTATTCCAATCTGTTCGTAGTTCCCAAAAAGGAGGGAACGTTCAGACCAATTTTGGATTTGAAGATCCTAAACAAATTTCTCAGGGTACCATCGTTCAAAATGGAAACTATTCGAACGATTCTACCCACCATCCAGGAAAGTCAATTTATGACTACCGTGGATCTAAAGGATGCGTACCTACATATTCCTATCCACAAGGAACATCATCAGTTCCTAAGGTTAGCTTTTCTGGACAAGCATTACCAGTTTGTGGCCCTCCCATTCGGGTTGGCCACTGCTCCAAGGATTTTCACAAAGGTACTAGGGTCCCTTCTAGCGGTTCTAAGACCAAGGGGCATTGCAGTAGTACCTTACTTGGACGACATTCTAATACAAGCGTCGTCTCTGTCAAAAGCAAAGGCTCATACGGAGATCGTTCTAGCCTTTCTCAGATCTCACGGATGGAAGGTAAACAAAGAAAAAAGTTCTCTGTCCCCGTCAACAAGAGTTCCTTTCTTGGGAACAATAATAGATTCCTTAGAAATGAGGATTTTTCTGACAGAGGTCAGAAAATCAAAACTTCTAAGCTCTTGTCAAGTGCTTCATTCTGTTCCTCGTCCTTCCATAGCGCAGTGCATGGAAGTAGTAGGATTGATGGTTGCAACAATGGACTTAGTTCCTTTTGCACGAATTCATCTAAGACCATTACATCTGTGCATGCTCAAACAGTGGAATGGGGATTATACAGACTTTTCTCCAATGATTCAAGTAGATCAAAAGACCAGAGATTCACTCCGTTGGTGGCTGACCCTGGACAATCTATCCCAGGGAATGAGCTTCCGCAGACCAGAGTGGGTCATTGTCACGACCGACGCCAGTCTGGTGGGCTGGGGCGCGGTCTGGGAATCCCTGAAAGCTCAGGGACTATGGTCTCGGGAAGAGTCTCTTCTCCCGATAAACATTCTGGAACTGAGAGCGATATTCAATGCTCTCAGAGCTTGGCCTCAACTAGCAAAGGCCAAATTCATAAGGTTTCAATCAGACAACATGACGACTGTTGCATATATCAATCATCAGGGGGGAACAAAGAGTTCCCTGGCGATGAAAGAAGTGACCAAAATAATTCAATGGGCGGAGGATCACTCCTGCCACTTGTCTGCGATCCACATCCCAGGAGTGGAAAATTGGGAAGCGGATTTTCTGAGTCGTCAGACATTTCATCCGGGGGAGTGGGAACTCCATCCGGAAATCTTTGCCCAAATAACTCAATTATGGGGCATTCCAGACATGGATCTGAAGGCGTCTCGTCAGAACTTCAAGGTCCCTTGCTACGGGTCCAGATCCAGGGATCCCAAGGCGACTCTAGTAGATGCACTAGTAGCACCTTGGACCTTCAACCTAGCTTATGTATTCCCACCGTTTCCTCTCATTCCCAGGCTAGTAGCCAGGATCAATCAGGAGAGGGCCTCGGTGATCTTGATAGCTCCTGCGTGGCCACGCAGGACTTGGTATGCAGACCTGGTGAATATGTCATCGGCTCCACCATGGAAGCTACCTTTGAGACAGGACCTTCTTGTTCAGGGTCCATTCGAACATCCAAATCTGGTCTCCCTCCAACTGACGGCTTGGAGATTGAACGTTTGATTTTATCAAAGCGTGGGTTTTCAGATTCTGTTATAAATACTCTGGTTCAGGCCAGAAAACCTGTAACTAGAAAAATTTACCATAAGATATGGAAAAAATATATCTGTTGGTGTGAATCCAAAGGATTTCCATGGAATAAGATAAAAATTCCTAAGATTCTCTCCTTTCTACAAGAAGGTTTGGAGAAAGGATTATCTGCAAGTTCTCTAAAGGGACAGATCTCTGCTTTATCTGTCTTACTACACAAAAGACTGGCAGCTGTGCCAGATGTTCAAGCATTTGTTCAGGCTCTGGTTAGGATCAAGCCTGTTTACAGACCTTTGACTCCTCCCTGGAGTCTAAATCTAGTTCTTTCAGTTCTTCAAGGGGTTCCGTTTGAACCTTTACATTCCATAGATATTAAGTTACTATCTTGGAAAGTTTTGTTTTTGGTTGCAATTTCTTCTGCTAGAAGAGTTTCAGAGTTATCTGCTCTGCAGTGTTCTCCGCCCTATCTGGTGCTCCATGCAGATAAGGTGGTTTTGCGTACTAAGCCTGGTTTTCTTCCTAAAGTTGTTTCTAACAAAAATATTAACCAGGAGATAGTTGTACCTTCTTTGTGTCCGAATCCAGTTTCAAAGAAGGAACGTTTGTTACACAATTTGGACGTTGTCCATGCTCTAAAGTTCTATTTAGAGGCTACTAAAGATTTCAGACAAACATCCTCCTTGTTCGTCGTTTATTCTGGGAAAAGGAGAGGTCAAAAAGCGACTTCTACCTCTCTTTCCTTTTGGCTTAAAAGCATTATCCGATTGGCTTACGAGACTGCCGGACGGCAGCCTCCTGAAAGAATTACAGCTCACTCCACTAGAGCTGTGGCTTCCACATGGGCCTTCAAGAACGAGGCTTCTGTTGACCAGATATGTAAGGCAGCGACTTGGTCTTCACTGCACACTTTTGCTAAATTTTACAAATTTGATACTTTTGCTTCTTCGGAGGCTATTTTTGGGAGAAAGGTTTTGCAAGCTGTGGTGCCTTCCGTTTAGGTAACCTGATTTGCTCCCTCCCTTCATCCGTGTCCTAAAGCTTTGGTATTGGTTCCCACAAGTAAGGATGACGCCGTGGACCGGACACACCAATGTTGGAGAAAACAGAATTTATGCTTACCTGATAAATTACTTTCTCCAACGGTGTGTCCGGTCCACGGCCTGCCCTGGTTTTTTTAATCAGGTCTGATGAATTATTTTCTCTAACTACAGTCACCACGGTACCATATGGTTTCTCCTCTATATATTCCTCCTGTCCGTCGGTCGAATGACTGGGGTGGGCGGAGCCTAGTAGGGACTATATGGCCAGCTTTGCTGGGACTCTTTGCCATTTCCTGTTGGGGAAGAGAATATCCCACAAGTAAGGATGACGCCGTGGACCGGACACACCGTTGGAGAAAGTAATTTATCAGGTAAGCATAAATTCTGTTTTTCTTCCTTTGCTCAGGCTTGGGCAAGAGATGTTCAGGATTCCTGGGCACTAGAAATAGTGACCCACGGTTATCAATTGGAATTCAAGAATTTTCTCCCAAGAGGGAGATTTCATCTTTCAAAATTATCTGCAAACCAGATGAAGAGAGAGGCGTTGTAAAAGACCTTTTTACTATGGGAGTAATCTGTCCTGTTCCAAAATTGGAACAGGGACAGGGGTTTTACTCAAACCTATTTGTGGTCCTCAAAAAAGAGGGAACGTTCAGACCCATTTTTGACCTCAAATTTCTAAGAGTTCCATCATTCAAGATGGAGACAATTCGAACGATTTTGACAATGATCCAGGAGGGTCAGTATATGACTACCGTGGATTTGAAGGACGCTTACCTTAATATTCCAATCCACAAAGATCATCATCGGTTTCTAAGGTTTGCCTTCTTGGACAAACATTATCAGTTCGTTGCTCTTCCTTTCGGGTTGGCCACAGCACCCAGAATCTTCACAAAGGTTCTAGGGTCTCTTTTGGCGGTTCTCAGACCGCAAGGGATAGCAGTGGTGCCTTATCTGGACAATATTCTGATTCAGGCGTTAACATATCATCTGACAAAATCTCACACGGACACAGTGTTGTCTTTTCTGAGAACTCACGGCTGGAAGGTGAACATAGAGAAGAGTTCACTTGTTCCACAGACAAGGGTTCCTTTTCTGGGAACTCTGATAGACTCGGTAGCCATGAAAGTATTTCTGACGGAGGTCAGAAAATCAAAGATTTTGAATACTTGCCGAGCACTTCTGTCCATTCCTCGGCCATCAGTGGCTCAGTGTATGGAGGTAATTGGATTAATGGTAGCGGCAATGGACATCGTTCAGTTTGCTCGCTTTCATCTCAGACCACTGCAACTGTGCATGCTTGGTCAGTGGAATGGGGATTATGCGGATTTATCTACAAAATAATTCTGGATCAAGAGACCAGAAACTCTCTTCTTTGGTGGTTGTCGCCAGATCATCTGTCCCAGGGGACTTGTTTCCGCAGACCCTCGTGGGTGATAGTGACAACCGATGCCAGCCTTCTGGGCTGGGGTGCAGTTTGGAACTCCCTGAAGTATTATCCGCCTGGCATATGAGACTGCTGGACAGCTGCCTCCTCAAAGAATTACGGCTCATTCTTCTAGGGCTGTGGCTTCCACATGGGCTTTTAAAAAACGATGCATCTGTGGAACAGATTTGTAAGGCTGCGACTTGGTCGTCCCTTCACACTTTTTACAAATTTTTCAAATTTGATACTTTTGCTTCTTCTGAGGCTATCTTTGGGAGAAAGGTTCTTCAAGCAGTGGTGCCTTCCGTTTAGGTTCCTGTCTTGTCCCTCCCTTTCATCCGTGTCCTATTGCTTTGGTATTGGTTTCCCACAAGTAAGGATGAAATCCGTGGACTCGTCATATCTTTGTAAAAGAAAACTAAATTTATGCTTACCTAATAAATTACTTTCTTTTACGATATGACGAGTCCACGGCCCACCCTGTTCTTTTTAAGACAGTTTTTCTTTATATTTTTTGTAAACTTCAGTCACCTCTGCAGCCTTTTTAGCCTTTCCTTTTTCTCTTCCTATACCTTCGGCCGAATGACTGAGGGTGGAGGGGAAGGGGAGGGGCTATATATACAGCTCTGCTGTGGTGCTCTTTGCCACTTCCTGTTAGCAGGAGGTTAATATCCCACAAGTAAGGATAAAATCCGTGGACTCGTCATATCGTAAAAGAAAGTAATTTATCAGGTAAGCATAAATTTAGTTTTTGTTGTCACAGGGTTAACTACTGCTGCTTAGTAGCTGTAGGCACAGTGTGTACCTGCTTTTAGTGTAGAGGAACAGTTGCTCTGGTTCAGCTCCCTTAGAGACAATGGAGGTTTGATTTGCAGCTTTGTAGTGCGGGGAGGTAGAGGGGGGTTGCTCCGTTTTTTAGGCTGCTGTAAATCAAACCTCTGCTGAACCGGAGCAACTCTTCCTCCACACTAACAGCACTAAATCAACAGAATACCGGAGCCTTTCAGGAAGTGCACTGCAGATTTTTCTGAAAAAAACGCTCTAGATAGGAAAGGAGAGAGGGAGGAGGCTGTGCGTGAGTGACATTGTGGGAAATGTAGTTTACTAACCAAATGGCTTAGAAAGCCTCTAGCTGCACTGGCTTAAATTTTAGGTGTGGGTGGATGAGGTTAGCGGCAGCTAGCAAGTGTAAGTGTGGCACAGAAAGATATAGCATGCAATTTTCAGCCAGTTTGCTCCTCTTTCAGCCGAAAAAGGATAGGCCAATTTTCGGCTGAAAATTTTGGTGGCCGAAATTTTGGTGCATCCCTAATTTTAGACAAACTTCTTCCTTGTTTGTGGCATATTCTGGGAAGCGTAAGGGTCAGAAGGTCTCTTCGACTTTATTTTTTTGGTTGAGGAGTCTTATTCGCTTAGCTTATGAGACAGCGGGACATAGACCTCCTCAGAGTATTACGGCTCATTCTACTAGAGCAGTGGTTTCCTCTTGGGCCTTTAAGAACAAGGCCTCTATAGATCAGATTTGTAAGGCGGCTACCTGGTCCTCCTTACACACTTTTTCTAAATTTTACAAGTTTTATGTTTTTTCTTCTGCTGAAGCAGCCTTCGGGAGAAAGGTTTTGCAGGCTGTGGTGCCCTCAGATTAGGGTCCGCCTCTCTTTTTGTCCCTCCTGTTTTCATTCAGTGTCCTCTAGAGCTTGGGTATAAGTTTCCCAACAGTAAGGAATGAAGCCGTAGACTCTCCTTGTATTAAAGTGAAAGTAAATCCTAGCGTTTTACAAACGCTAGGATTTACTATTGAATTGAGTAAAGGGCACTTTCATTCATGAAGTATAAGATACTTCTTGTAGAAAGCTCCTTTATTTGATTCAATCGATCGCCGCTCTTAGCTCCTACAGCAGCCCACGGCTAAAGAATTTTTGTAAAACGCTAGGATTTACTTTCACTTTAAGAAGGAAAACATAAATTATTCTTACCAGATAATTTAATTTCCTTCTGTACAAGGAGAGTCCACGGCCCCCGCCCATGTTCTCCGATGGGTGGCCCCCTACATTATAATTTTCTTCTGGCACCTTTTATACCCTGGTATTTCTCCTACTGTTCCTTGTTCCCTCGGCAGAATGACTGAGGAATAGGGGAAGTTCGATAGGTATTTAAGCCTTTGGCTGGGGTGTCTTTGCCTCGTCTTGGTGGCCAGGTTCAGTATTTCCCAACAGTAAGGAATGAAGCCATGGACTCTCTTTGTACAGAAGGAAATGAAATTATCTGGTAAGCATAATTTGTTACCTGTGTACCGGGGACGCCCAGTATCACTGTTTCTTTTTTTGTTTCTGTGTATTTGCATCCCAGATGTATTATGCATTACATTTACTTTTTGTTTCTTTGATGTATTCTGATTTAATGCACATTAAATAAGTGTTTTTCACTTTGAGATACACTTGCATATATTTCTTTGATACATTGTTTGGTAGTGCGGGAACACTTTTATACCCATTTGTATTATTATCCTGAGGTGTTTATTCTGGAGTACACCTTAGTCCCGAGCATTACTACTTCATATTATTCATATATTACTTTTTTATATCTACCTAATAGTGTTTAGCCACAGTTCTGTATATGTGTGTGTGTATATATGTATGTGTATGTATGTATGTATGTATGTATGTATATATATATATAAGAAAGAAAGAATATAGACTAATGCAAAATGATCAATTTCTCTTTTTTTTATTGGAATGTGTTTGAGTAAAATTAACATTTTTGTTTTATTCCATAAACTACTGACATTTCTCCAAAATTCTATATAAAAATATTGTCATGTAAAGCATTTATTTGCAGAAAATGACAACTGGTCAAAATTACAAAAGAAATGCAGTGTTTTCAGACCTTGAATAATGCCAAGACAACAAGTTCATATTCATTTTTAAACACAATATTAATGTTTATTTCATATAGGTGGTGAGAGTCCACAACAGTGTTACTTATGCGATATACATGGGGCAAAGTTTCCCAAACCTCAGATGCCTATAAATACACCTCCCACCTCAGTTTAAACGTTGCTTCCTTAGGAGGTGGTGAAGCATGATGTGCTTGATTCTTCAGTGAAAGGTGCTTCTAAGCATATTGCCCAGTTCCTCTCTAAGTACAGTGTTTGAGGACTGTGAAGGGAGTATTGCCTGATGATACCATGTTTTGACCTATGGGTCGTAGGGATTCATCTGCTGCTTCCCTTTACAGATAGTAACAGTAATGGTCCAGCAAAAGAGCTTAGAGGTGCACGCTGCAAGGAGCCACTGGCCAACTCCCAAGATCAATTCCAAAAAAGGTAATACAGCAGCACCTCAGTCTAGTTAAGCAGTTTATTGGAGAGACAGATATACAAGTAGCAACGTTTCGGTACACACCCCTTAATCATGCGTCGCTTTACAGATCGACATACTGTTGTACCATTACCTCTGCTGATATGTTTCAGTACTGGTTTGGCGGTCTGCTATATGTGGATGGGTGTCTTACATGGTAAGTATACATTTATTTTTTCTCAATAAAAGACACTCTCAGCTATGGATTGGGCACTTTTAATTAAAAGTTATGTATTGTTTGTATGTATGCCTTGAGTCAGCAATTCAGAGTTCAGAAACCAGTATTTGGTGGAATAAACCTGATTTTCAGTTACAGCTTTCATGTGTCTTGGCATACTCTTCACCAGTCTTTTACATTGCTGTTGTGTGACTTTATGCCTTGCCTGGTGCAAAAATGTAATCTGCTCGTCTTTGTTTGATGGCTTGTGACCATCCATTTTTCTCTTGATCACATTCCAGAGGATTTTCAAAGGGGTTCAGGTCTGGAGATTGTGCTGGCTCTGATAGGGTCTTGATCTACATAAATAGTAAAGACAAAGAAATTGATCATTTTGCAGTGGTCTCAATTTTCAGAGCGCTGTGGGTCTCAATTTTCAGAGCGCTGTGTGTGTGTGTGTGTGTAGATATAGTTAGATATATATTTTAGAAGCATGCGTAGTAATAGCAATTGAGAGGTTTCTATAATGTGCCAATCACACACTACTCAACTATGAGTAATACTTATGTAAAAATCACAAGAAATAGCTACCGGTGCTAGTGCTTTTTTCGAGTTTTTCCAAATCAGGTTTACAAACTACTGTTCAGTCAATATAATTAGGTTGCTTCAGAGACTTATATGCCTTTTTAGCTTACATGCCAGGATGCACATAAACCTCTTATTTTGTAGATATACCAGGTCTTACGATGAGGATAACGTGGGCAGAAAAAAGAAGAAAAAGCATAGAACAGACAAGCATGAATCTCACAGTAAGGAGAAATGCGGCGAATCTGTAAGGCAAGAGCATGCACCAAGGGAGGCAAAATCAAGCGCAGATCGTGAGAAGCCATCAGGTATATAATCACATAATGGCATGGGTGGTACATAGGCAGCTTCTGCTTTCGTTTTTAGGCACTAACATCTGTCATTCCAGCTACTGTTTTTGTGTGGGACAGCCAGATCCGGGATGGTTACAAGCGTAACTCGT